>NC_079193.1:23685597-23818848 GCF_029499605.1 Hyla sarda
GTTATATAGAGATCAGTGTTATATAGAGATCAGTGTTGTATAGAGATCAGTGTTGTACAGAGATCAGTGTTGTATAGAGATCAGTGTTGTATAGAGATCAGTGTTGTATAGAGATCAGTGTTGTATAGAGATCAGTTTTGTATAGAGATCAGTGTTGTATAGAGATCAGTGTTGTATAGAGATCAGTGTTGTATAGAGATCAGTGTTGTATAGAGATCAGTGTTGTATAGAGATCAGTGTTGTATAGAGATCAGTGTTATATAGATATCAGCGTTATATAGAGATCAGTTCTGTATAGAAATCAGTGTTGTATAGAGATCAGTGTTATATAGAGATCAGTTCTGTATAGAGATCAGTATTGTATAGAGATCAGTTCTGTATAGAGATCAGTATTGTATAGAGATCAGTGTTGTATAGAGATCAGTTCTGTATAGAGATCAGTGTTGTATAGAGATCAGTGTTGTATAGAGATCAGTGTTATATAGAGATCAGTGTTGTATAGAGATCAGTGTTGTATAGAGATCAGTGTTATATAGAGATCAGTGTTATATAGAGATCAGTGTTATATAGAGATCAGTGTTATATAGAGATCAGTGTTGTATAGAGATCAGTGTTGTATAGAGATCAGTGTTATATAGAGATCAGTGTTATATAGAGATCAGTGTTATATAGAGATCAGTGTTATATAGAGATCAGTGTTGTATAGAGATCAGTGTTGTATAGATATCAGCATTATATAGAGATCAGTGTTCTATAGAGATCATTGTTATATAAAGATCAGTTTTATATAGATGTCAGCATTATATAGAGATCAGTGTTGTATAGAGATCAGTGTTGTATAGAGATCATTGTTATATAAAGATCAGTTTTATATAGATGTCAGCATTATATAGAGATCAGTGTTATATAGAGATCAGTGTTGTATAGAGATCAGTGTTATATAGATATCAGCGTTATATAGAGATCAGTTCTGTATAGAAATCAGTGTTGTATAGAGATCAGTGTTATATAGAGATCAGTTCTGTATAGAGATCAGTTCTGTATAGAGATCAGTTCTGTATAGAGATCAGTATTGTATAGAGATCAGTGTTGTATAGAGATCAGTTCTGTATAGAGATCAGTGTTGTATAGAGATCAGTGTTGTATAGAGATCAGTGTTATATAGAGATCAGTGTTGTATAGAGATCAGTGTTGTATAGAGATCAGTGTTATATAGAGATCAGTGTTATATAGAGATCAGTGTTATATAGAGATCAGTGTTATATAGAGATCAGTGTTGTATAGAGATCAGTGTTGTATAGAGATCAGTGTTATATAGAGATCAGTGTTATATAGAGATCAGTGTTATATAGAGATCAGTGTTCTATAGAGATCAGTGTTGTATAGATATCAGCATTATATAGAGATCAGTGTTCTATAGAGATCATTGTTATATAAAGATCAGTTTTATATAGATGTCAGCATTATATAGAGATCAGTGTTGTATAGAGATCAGTGTTGTATAGAGATCATTGTTATATAAAGATCAGTTTTATATAGATGTCAGCATTATATAGAGATCAGTGTTATATAGAGATCAGTGTTGTATAGAGATCAGTGTTGTATAGAGTTCAGTGTTATAGAGTTCAGTGTTATAGAGTTCAGTGTTGTGTTGTATAGAGATCAGCGTTATAAAGAGATCAGCATTATATAGAGATCAGTGCTGTATAGAGTTCAGTGTTGTATAGAGATCAGTGTTATATAGAGATCAGTATTATATAGAGATCAGCGTTATATAAAGATCAGTGTTGTATAGAGATCAGTGGTTTATAGAGATCAGTTCTGTATAGAGATCAGTATTGTATAGAGATCAGTTCTGTATAGAGATCATTTAGTTATGTATAGAGATCAGTTATGTATAGAGATCAGTGGTATATAGAGATCAGTTCTATATAGAGAATAGCGTTGTATAGAGATCACTGTTTTATAGAGATCAGTGTTGTATAGAGATCAGTTCTATATAGAGAATAGCATTGTATAGAGATCAGTGTTATATAGAGATCAGTGTTGTATAGAGATCAGTGGTATATAGAGATCAGTTCTATATAGAGAATAGCATTGTATAGAGATCACTGTTTTATAGAGATCAGTGTTGTATAGAGATCAGTGGTTTATAGAGATCAGATCTGTATAGAGATCAGCATTGCATAGAGATCAGTGATATATAGAGATAAATGTTGTATAGAGATTATCATTGTATAGAGGTTAGTGCTATAAAGAGATAAGTGCTTTATAGAGATCAGTGTTATATAAAGATCAGTGTTATATAGAGATCAGCGTTATATAGAGATCAGTGCTATATAGAATTCAGTGTTGTATAGAGATCAGTATTGTATAGAGATCAGTGTTATATAGAGATCAGTGCCATATAGAGATCAGTGTTGTGTTGTAGAGAGATCAGTTTTATATTGATACCAGCGTTGTATAGAGATCAGTGATATATAGAGATAAATGTTGTATAGAGATTGTCATTGTATAGAGGTTAGTGCTATATAGAGATGAGTTCTGTGTAGAGATCAGGGTTAGATAGAAATCAGCATTGTATAGAAATCAGTGTTTTAGTGAGATGAGTGCCAGTGAGGTGAGTGCCAGTGTTTTATAGAGATCAGTGTTATATACAGATCAGTTTTGTATAGAGATCAGTTCTGTATAGAGATCAGTGTTATATAGAGATCAGTATTGTAAAGAGATCAGTTCTGTATAGAGATCAGTGTTATATAGAGATCAGTGTTATATAGAGATCAGTATTGTATAGAGATCAGTTCTGTATAGAGATCAGTGTTGTATAGAGATCAGTGTTGTATAGAGATCAGTTCTGTATAGAGATCTGTGTTCTATCTGGATCAGCACTGTAAAGATCAGTATTGTACAGATAATCAGTATTATTCATTAGTTCTTTAATGCTAAGACATGCTTCCCCCCTCTTGCCGATCTCATCCTACCCCCCTCCTGCAGGTCTCATCTACCCCCTCCTGCCGATCTCCCCCCTCCCTGCTGGTGTCCTCCATCCCTCCCTCCTGCTGGTCTCATCCCTCCTTCCCCCTGACAGTGTCATCCTTTCCTCCCTCCTGCTGGTGTCCTCCATCCTCCCCTCCTGCCGGTGTCCTCCATCCTCGCCTCCTGCCGCTGTCCTCCATCCTCCCCTCCTGCCAGTGTTCTCCATCCTCCCCTCCTGCCGTTGTCTTCCCTCCCTCCTGCTGGTGTCTTCCATCCTCCCCTCCTGCCGGTGTCCTCCATCCTCCCCTCCTGCTGGTGTCCTCCATCCTCCCCTCCTGCCAGTGTTCTCCATCCTCCCCTCCTGCTGGTGTCTTCCCTCCCTCCTGCCGGTGTCCTTCATCCTCCCCTCCTGCTGTTGTCTTCCCTCCCTCCTGCCGGTGTCCTCCATCCTCCCCTCCTGAAGTTGTCTTCCCTCCCTTCTGCTGGTGTCTTCCATCCTCCCCTCCTGCCGGTGTCCTCCATCCTCCCCTCCTGCTGGTGTCTTCCTTTCCTCCTGACAGTATCCTCCATCCTTCCCTCCTGCCAGTGTTCTCCATCCTCCCCTCCTGACGGTGTCTTCCCTCCCTCCTGCCAGTGTCTTCCATCCTCCCCTCCTGCTGGTGTCCTCCATCCTCCCCTCCTGCCGGTGTCTTCTCTCCCTCCTGCCGGTATCCTCCATCCTCCCCTCCTGCCGGTGTCTTCTCTCCCTCCTGCGGTGTCCTCCATCCTCCCCTCCTGCCGGTATCCTCCATCCTCCCCTCCTGCCAGTGTTCTCCATCCTCCCCTCCTGCCGGTGTCCTCCATCCTCCCCTCCTGCCGGTGTCCTCCATCCTCCCCTCCTGCCGGTGTCCTCCATCCTCCCCTCCTGCCGGTGTCTTCCCTCCCTCCTGCCGGTGTCTTCCATCCTCCCCTCCTGCTGGTGTCCTCCATCCTCCCCTTCTGCCGGTGTCTTCTCTCCCTCCTGCCGGTGTCCTCCATCCTCCCCTCCTGCCAGTGTTCTCCATCCTCCCCTCCTGCCGGTGTTCTCCATCCTCCCCTCCTGCCGGTGCCCTCCATCCTCCCCTCCTGCCGGTGTCTTCCCTCCCTCCTGCCGGTGTCTTCCATCCTCCCCTCCTGCCGGTGTCCCTCCATCCGCCCCTCCTGCGGTGTCTTCTCTCCCTCCTGCCGGTGTCCTCCATCCTCCCCTCCTGCCGGTGTCCTCCATCCTCCCCTCCTGCCGGTGTCCTCCATCCTCCCCTCCTGCCAGTGTTCTCCATCCTCCCCTCCTGCCGGTGTCCTCCATCCTCCCCCTCCTGCCGGTGTCCTCCATCCGCCCCTCCTGCCGGTGTCTTCTCTCCCTCCTGCCGGTGTCCTCCATCCTCCCCTCCTGCCGGTGTCCTCCATCCTCCCTCCTGCCGGTGTCCTCCATCCTCCCCTCCTGCCAGTGTTCTCCATCCTCCCCTCCTGCCGGTGTCCTCCATCCTCCCCCTCCTGCCGGTGTCCTCCATCCTCCCCTCCTGCCGGTGTTCTCCAGCCTCCCCTCCTGCCGGTGTCCTCTATCCTCCCCTCCTACCGGTGTCCTCTATCCTCCCCTCCTGCCGGTGTCCTCCATCCTCCCCTCCTGCCAGTGTCCTCCATCCTCCCCTCCTGCCGGTGTTCTCCATCCTCCCCTCCTGCCGGTGTCTTCCCTCCCTCCTGCCGGTGTCTTCCATCCTCCCCTCCTGCCGGTGTCCTCCATCCTCCCCTCCTGCCGGTGTCTTCTCTCCCTCCTGCTGGTGTCCTCCATCCTCACCTCCTGCCAGTGTTCTCCATCCTCCCCTCCTGCCGGTGTCCTCCATCCTCCCCTCCTGCCGGTGTTCTCCATCCTCCCCTCCTGCCAGTGTCCTCCATCCTCCCCTCCTGCCGGTGTCTTCCCTCCCTCCTTGCCGGTGTCTTCCATCCTCCCCCCCTGCCGGTGTCCTCCATCCTCCCCTCCTGCCGGTGTCTTCCATCCTCCCCTCCTGTCGGTGTCCTCCATCCTCCCTCCTGCAGGTGTCTTCTCTCCCTCCTGCCGGTGTCCTCCATCCTCCCCTCCTGCCAGTGTCCTCCATCCTCCCCTCCTGCCGGTGTCCTCCATCCTCCCCTCCTGCCGGTGTCTTCCATCCTCCCTCCTGCCGGTGTCTTCCCTCCCCTCCTGCCGGTGTCCTCCATCCTCCCCTTCTGCCGGTGTCCTCCATCCTCCCCTCCTGCCGGTGTCCTCCATCCTCCCTCCTGCCGGTGTCCTCCATCCTCCCCCCTACCGGTGTCCTCCATCCTCCCTCCTGCCGGTGTTCTCCATCCTCCCCTCCTGCCGGTGTCTTCCCTCCCTCCTGCCGGTGTCATCCATCCTCCCCTCCTGCCGGTGTCCTCCATCCTCCCCTCCTGCCGGTGTCCTCCATCCTCCCCTCCTGCCGGTGTCCTCCATCCTCCCCTCCTGCCAGTGTTCTCCATCCTCCCCTCCTGCCAGTGTCCTCCATCCTCCCCTCCTGCCGGTGTCCTCCATCCTCCCCTCCTGCCGGTGTCTTCCCTCCCTCCTGCCGGTGTCCTCCATCCTCCCCTTCTGCCGGTGTCCTCCATCCTCCCCCTCCTGCCGGTGTCCTCCATCCTCCCCTCCTGCCGGTGTCCTCCATCCTCCCCTCCTGCCGGTGTCTTCCATCCTCCCTCCTGCCGGTGTCTTGCCTCCCTCCTGCCGGTGTCCTCCATCCTCCCCTTCTGCCGGTGTCCTCCATCCTCCCCTCCTGCCGGTGTCCTCCATCCTCCCCTCCTGCCGGTGTCCTCCATCGTCCCCCCTGCCGGTGTCCTCCATCCTCCCCTCCTGCCGGTGTTCTCCATCCTCCCCTCCTGCCGGTGTCTTCCCTCCCTCCTGCCGGTGTCATCCATCCTCCCCTCCTGCCGGTGTCCTCCATCCTCCCCTCCTGCCGGTGTCCTCCATCCTCCCCTCCTGCCGGTGTCCTCCATCCTCCCCTCCTGCCAGTGTTCTCCATCCTCCCCTCCTGCCAGTGTCCTCCATCCTCCCCTCCTGCCGGTGTCCTCCATCCTCCCCTCCCTGCCGGTGTCTTCCCTCCCTCCTGCCGGTGTCCTCCATCCTCCCCTTCTGCCGGTGTCCTCCATCCTCCCCTCCTGCCGGTGTCCTCCATCCTCCCCTCCTGCGGTGTCCTCCATCCTCCCCTCCTGCCGGTGTCCTCCATCGTCCCCCCTGCCGGTGTCCTCCATCCTCCCCTCCTGCCGGTGTTCTCCATCCTCCCCTCCTGCCGGTGTCTTCCCTCCCTCCTGCCAGTGTCATCCATCCTCCCCCTCCTGCCGGTGTCCTCCATCCTCCCCTCCTGCCGGTGTCCTCCATCCTCCCCTCCTGCCGGTGTCCTCCATCCTCCCCTCCTGCCGGTGTCCTCCATCCTCCCCTCCTGCCGGTGTCCTCCATCCTCCCCTCCTGCCAGAGTTCTCCATCCTCCCCTCCTGCCAGTGTCCTCCATCCTCCCCTCCTGCCGGTGTCCTCCATCCTCCCCTCCTGCCGGTGTCTTCCCTCCCTCCTGCCGGTGTCCTCCATCCTCCCCCTTCTGCCGGTGTCCTCCATCCTCCCCTCCTGCCGGTGTCCTCCATCCTCCCCCTCCTGCTGGTGTCCTCCATCCCCCCCTCCTGCGGTGTCCTCCATCCTCCCCTCCTGCCGGTGTCCTCCATCCTCCCCTCCTGCTGGTGTTCTCCATCCTCCCCTACTGCTGGTGTCTTCCCTCCCTCCTGCTGGTGTCCTCCATCCTCCCCTCCTGCCAGTCTAAGCCCCCCACCCCTCCCACCCCTTCCCTTCCAGTCTTATCCCCCTCCTGCCTTTCTCCTCCCCCCCCCCTGCCGGTGTCATCCCTCGGCCCATTCATGGCCAAATATAACCTCAGATTCTCGGTTTCATTTCTAGGCATCTCCTATAAAGTGCACAGTCAGCAGATGCTTTGCTAGGATTTCCTTCACCTTGGGCAAAGATTCAGCTGGATGCTTGAATGTTGTATCTGAAGACTCCAGCCATAGGAGTTCCCCTTAGCACCCTGCATGTGTCCGGAGCCCCCACACCCACCCATTCATTCTCTTCAGGCAACTCGTGTCATTCGTCTTTTAAGACAGCACATTACTTTTCTGTGACCGACTTGTAAGATAGTAGTCAGACATAATGTCATCAGAATCCCAAGAATGAAAGAAACTGAGATAAAAGGAGCTGTTTTCTGGGTTCCTCATAAGACATAGTAATAGTAGCAGCAGTATATAGATAGAGCTGGATGGGAGGTGTATAACTACCATGTATTCTGATCCTATAGATATAGCAGCAGTATACAGATAGAGCTGGAAGAGAGGAGTATAACTACTGTATAGATCCTGATCCCATAGAGATAGCAGTAGCAGTATAAAGATAGAGCTGGAGGGGAGTATATAACGACTATATATCCTGATCCCATAGAGATAGCAGCAGCAGCAGTATACAGATAGAGCTTGAGGGAAGGTATATATCTACTATACATACTGATCCCATGGAGACATTAGTAATATACAGATTAAGCTGGAGGGAAGGTGTATAACCACTATATTTCCTGATTCCACAGCGTTAGAAGCAGCAGTATACAGATAGAGCTGGAGGGGAGGTATATAACTACCATATATCCTGATCTTATAGAGATAGCAGTAATATACAGAGAGAGATGGAGGGGGAGGTGTATAACTACTATATAACCAGACCTCAAAGAGATACCAGCAGTATACAGATAGAGCTGGAGAGGATGTGTTTAACTACTATACAGGGCCAGATTAAGGCTGCCTTGAAGACGGAGCATTTCATTATGTCCCCCCCCCCCCCCACATTAGGTGCAGTATAGTTCCCCCGCATTAGGTTGGCAGTATACGTCCCCGCACATTAGGTTGGCAGTACAGTTCCCCCACATTAGGTGCAGTATAGTTTCCCCACATTAGGTGCAGTACAGTTCCCCCACGTTAGGTTTGGCAGTACAGTTCCCCCACATTAGTTTGGCAGTACAGTTCCCCCACATTAGGTGCAGTATAGTTCCCCTACATTAGGTGCAGTATAGTTCCCCCACATTAGGTGCAGTATAGTTCCTCCACATTAGGTGCAGTATAGTTCCCCCACATTAGACACAGTATAGTTCCCCACATTAGGTGCAGTATAGTTCCTCCACATTAGGTGCAGTATAGGTTCCTCCACATTAGGTGCAGTATAGTTCCCCCACATTAGGTGCAGTATAGTTCCCCCACAGTAGGTGCAGTATAGTTCCTCCACATTAGGTGCAGTATAGTTCCCCCACATTAGGTGCAGTATGGTTCCCCACATTAAGTGTCAGTATAGTTCCCCCACATTAGGCGGCAGTATAGTTCCCCACATTAGGCGCAGTATAGTTCCCAACATTAGGCGCAGTATAGTTCCTCCACATTAGGGCAGTATAGTTCCTCCACATTAGGTGCAGTATAGTTCCTCCACATTAGGTGCAGTATAGTTCCCCACATTAGGTGCAGTATAGTTCCCCACATTAGGGCAGTTAGTTCCTCTACATTAGGTGCAGTATAGTTCCTCCACATTAGGCACAGTATAGTTCCCCACTTTAGGCGCAGTATAGTTCCTACACATTAGGTGGAGTATAGTTCCTCCACATTAGGTGCAGTATAGTTCCTCCACATTAGGCACAGTATAGTTTCCCACATTAGGTGCAGTATAGTCCCTCCACATTAGGTGCAGTATAGTTCCCCCACAGTAGGTGCAGTATAGCTCCCCACATTAGGTGCAGTATAGCTCCCCCACAGTAGGTGCAGTATAGTTCCCCCACAGTAGGTGCAGTATAGCTCCCCACATTAGGTGCAGTACAGTTCCCCCACAGACATACAGCCTTCAGCCATATACAGTGTATGGCTGGAGGCTGTATGCCTGTTAACTGTCCCACTTCAGTGTTCCGACCACCGCTCCACCGGTCCGGGGTCACAATCTGGGGCCATAGCAGTAGGTCCTGGGACCGAAGGAGCGAAGGTCGGAATACTGAAGATGACGTGCCGCTGGTCAATTACCATGCACGCGCGTCCTCCTCACTGCTCCTCTCCGCTCTTCTATTGGCGTACGCACGGGACGTCAATGACGTCCCTGCATGAGCTACTTCCCGGCGGTTTTTAAAGTTAACACTGGGGCCGCCGCAAAGAGGTAACCGCCGGGACATCCTTGTGTCCTGAAAAGATTTTTTGGGACACAAGGATGTCCCCAATGTGACGGGGACCCCCTGCGGGCCCGGGGCACGGAGGAGGCGCTCCATGAGCGCCAATGATGATGCAGCCTTGCTACTATATATCCTGAGCCCATATAGATAGCAGCAGTATACAGATATAGCTGGAGGGGAGGTGTATAAGTACTAAATATCCTGATCCCATAGAGAAAACAGCAGTATACAGATAGATCGGACCCTAGCCTATGGCTCCCTGTCTTTTGCAAGGCAATTTTTTTTCTTTAGGACTGCTTCCCTCCTGCTGTGCTTTATTTATATTGACCACATTCTTTGTGTCTGTAGCCGCTTTTACACTGAGATTTAACAATAAAAAAAGTCCTTGTGGACTCAATATAATAATCATCATAATCCGCAGCACATACAATATTTAATAGGCTTTCGACAAAAGCAATAAAAGCAGGACAAAGTTCCCGCAGACATAATCTCTATTCACAGCAGAGATGCAAATGGTTTACGCTCCGGTGATGGATAAGTAAATCATTTCCAATTTAATACCTACCTGTTATATCACATGTGCGCCGCTCGCTGCCCGCTCCCCTCTTACAGCTTTATGGAAGCTCCCGCAGCACAGAGCATTGTCGTATCACAGCCTCAGATTTAGTATTACAGCTGAATTGTTACTCCTGTATTACAGAATAACCTTCGCTCTCCGGAAAAAGCTACATTGTAACCTCATATAACAGCTGGACCTTAGCTTCCATATCACTCCTGCATTGTAATATTACATCTGTATTGTTATTCTTATATTACATCTGTATTGTTATTATATTACAGCTGTATTGTTATTATATTACATCTGTATTGTTATTATATTACAGCTGTATTGTTATTATATTACATCTGTATTGTTATTCTTATATTACATCTGTATTGTTATTATATTACAGCTGTATTGTTATTATATTACAGCTGTATTGTTATTCTTATATTATAGCTGTATTGTTATTCTTATATTGCAGCTGTATTGTTATTCTTATATTACATCTGTATTGTTATTATATTACAGCTGTATTGTTATTATATTACATCTGTATTGTTATTATATTACAGCTGTATTGTTATTCTTATATTGCAGCTGTATTGTTATTTTTATATTACATCTGTATTGTTATTCTTATATTACAGCTGTATTGTTATTCTTATATTACAGCTGTATTGTTATTCTTATATTACAGCTGTATTGTTATTCTTATATTACAGCTGTATTGTTATTCTTATATTACAGCTGTATTGTTATTCTTATATTACAGCTGTATTGTTATTCTTATATTACAGCTGTATTGTTATTCTTATATTACAGTTGTATTGTTTTTACCATATTACAGCTGCATTGCTTTTCCTGTAATACAGCGGCATTGTTTATCCTGTAATACAGAGGCATTGTTTATCCTGTAATACAGCGGCATTGTTTATCCTGTAATACAGCGGCATTGTTTTTCCTGTATTACAGCGGCATTGTTTTTCCTGTATTACAGCGGCATTGTTTATCCTGTAATACAGCGGCATTGTTTTTCCTGTAATACAGCGGCATTGTTTTTCCTGTAATACAGCGGCATTGTTTATCCTGTATTACAGCTGTATTGTTTTTACTATATTACAGCTGTATTGTTATTCTTATATTACAGCTGTATTCTTATTCTTATATTACAGCTGTATTCTTATTCTTATATTACCTCTGTAGTTTTATTCTTATATTATAGCTGTATTGTTATTCTTATATTACAGCTGTATTGTTTTTCCTGTATTACAGCTGTATTGTTATTCTTATATTACAGCTGTATTGTTATTCTTATATTATAGCTGTATTGCTATTCTTATATTACAGCTGTATTGCAGCTCCAGTATAACAGCTGCATTGTTGCTCCCTATATAGTGTCTCACTTGCTAGACAAAGAAACTGATTTACTTGATATTAGTTTTATTAACTCATCAATGCCCTTTTTTCAAGTTATGTAGCGTAGGACATGTCCAAAAGACATGGCTATTAGTGCCTACCTGCCCACATCCTCGCCAGCATAACTGGGAGCAAGTGGGTATCATAGAATGAATCTTAGCAGGGGTGTGATACCATTTGGATGTCATTTTGAAAAATTGCTCCTTATGTCCAATACAAGATGTAGCCTTCTTTAATGTCAGATAAGCTTGAGCCCATTCATAATTAGAAATAATAATGTTTAATTCTTTTTCCCACTTGGAGTGTTGTGGACTATTATTTATGTATATATCATTATTGCAAAACTGGTAAATTGGTCTAGTTGTTAATTTGGAAATGGAGTCGGAGGATAGACCCATCAAGTTGGTCAGATTTTGAGGTACTAGCACATTAGGTTTAGGGAATTTCTTAAGGTGCTTAACAATAATGTCATATGTTTTCCTCTCAGAGTCCGGTAAATGATGTGTATTTTGTAATTCCTCAAAGGATAAAAGCTTATCATCTTTGTATAAGTGGGTCATCTGATTAATTATTATTATTATTTTATTTTTTATTTTTTTAAAGAAGTGTATCTAAGTGATCATTTCTAAAGAATTTGTATGATTCTGTTCTATTTATTTCTGTATTGTTCTTTTGGCCATGTTTGTTATCTATTGGCCAATTCGGTTTTGTGAAAACATTTTCTTGAAAAATTCAATAAAAAATTATTTGAACCTATATAGTGTCTCGCCCAATTCAGTTGCAGCAGTGCACAAATGACCAGATCACTACAACCAATATTTTCCATCATAAGGTTATAATTGTGGTTTTATTCACTTTACTCTGTTATTATGTGCCATGTATGCCTGAGGCATACAGTGGATGAGGGTTCAGGGACATCTTGTCCAGAATGTGCACCTGCCCGAGGCATACAGTGGATGAGGGTTCAGGGACATCTTGTCCAGAATGTGCACCTGCCCGAGGCATACAGTGGGTGAGGGTTCAGGGACATCTTGTCCAGTATGTGCACCTGCCCGAGGCATACAGTGGGTGAGGGTTCAGGGACATCTTGTCCAGTATGTGCACCTGCCCGAGGCATACAGTGGGTGAGGGTTCAGGGACATCTTGTCCAGTATGTTCACCTGCCCGAGGCATACAGTGGATGAGGGTTCAGGGACATCTTGTCCAGAATGTGCACCTGCCCGAGGCATACAGTGGATGAGGGTTCAGGGACATCTTGTCCAGTATGTGCACCTGCCCGAGGCATACAGTGGATGAGGGTTCAGGGACATCTTGTCCGGTATGTGCACCTGCCCTAGGCATACAGTGGATGAGGGTTCAGGGACATCTTGTCCGGTATGTGCACCTGCCCGAGGCATACAGTGGATGAGGGTTCAGGGACATCTTGTCCGGTATGTGCACCTGCCCGAGGCATACAGTGGATGAGGGTTCAGGGACATCTTGTCCGGTATGTGCACCTGCCCGAGGCATACAGTGGATGAGGGTTCAGTGACAGTTTGTCCGGTATGTGCCCCTGCCCGAGGCATACAGTGGATGAGGGTTCAGGGACATCTTGTCCGGTATGTGCACCTGCCCGAGGCATACAGTGGATGAGGGTTCAGTGACAGCTTGTCCGGTATGTGCCCCTGCCCGAGGCATACAGTGGATGAGGGTTCAGGGACAGCTTGTCCGGTATGTGCACCTGCCAGAGGCATACAGTGGGTGAGGGTTCAGGAACAGCTTGTCCAGTGAATGCAACTGCCTGAGGCATAAAGTGGATGAGGGTTCAAAAACAGCTTGTCCGGTATGTGCCCCTGCCTGAGGCATAAAGTGGATTAGGGTTCAGAGACAGCTTGTCCAGTAAGTGTACTTGCCTGAGGCATAAAGTGAATGGGGGTTAAAGAACACCTTGTCCAGTATGTGCACCTGCCTGAGGCATAAAGTGAATGAGGTTTCAGCTTGTCCGGTGAGTGCACCTGCACTTCTCATACCCAATGATGATGGGATTGGAGGCCACTGTTGACAATGAAATGATGCTGCATCGGAATTTCCAAACAGCGATTCCATAATGTGAATGTATCCTAAGAGTACATTCTGACGAAGAGCGTTCTGGCACAGAATTTGGCTTTAAAATTCTTTGTGGAATTTTCGGTGCTAGAGATGAGCGAACTTACAGTAAATTCGATTCGTCACGAACTTCTCGGCTCGGCAGTTCATGACTTATCCTGCATAAATTAGTTCAGCTTTCTGGTGACTCTTCAGGAGACTCTTTCCTAGGACTGTATCCACCTTTCGCAGCCCACGGGAGAACCTGAAAGCTGAACTAATTTATGCAGGATAAGGCATCAACTGCCGAGCCGAGAAGTTCGTGACGAATCAAATTTACTGTAAGTTCGCTCATCTCTATTAGGTGCATTGCATTTTGCATTGGTTTTAATGGGGATTCAGCTTGGTTGTACAGACCGCGGAAGTTTCGCCATCATTCCACACGGAAAATGAAAACCAAAAATCACTGCACGACGATGAAAAACGAAACAATTCAGAGATAAAATTTTTAGTTTCTAAAAATGATAAAATACAATGCTAAGCCAGTGTTTTCCAAAGTGTGTCTCCATCAGTTGCAAAACTACAACTCCCAGCATGCCCGGACAGCCTTTGCCTATCCGGGCATGCTAGGAGTTTTGCAACAGCTGGAGACACACTGTTTGGAAAAAAGTGTACTAAACTATCCCATCGCATCCAAAAATTCAGTCTCTCTCATATGTTATAAAAAAAAAAAAAAGTCACTTTATCCAGCACAGTCCTTTCTTTTTTTTTAGGTTTGTATAATTCCCATGTAAAAATAGCAGATTTTAATAATTTTTAGATATAAAATTATTTTGTGGGGTCAGAAAGTTAAACATATTTTTTAAATTACTTCTATTAAAAAATCTTAATCCTTCCAATAATTATCAGCTGCTAAAGTTAAGTTGTTCTTTTCTGTCTGGGAACAGTGCTCTCTGCTGACATCTCTGCTTGTCTCGGGAACTGCACAGAGTAGAAGAGGTTTGCTATGGGGATTTGCTTCTACTCTGGACAGTTCCTGAGATGGGTGTCATCAGAGAGCACCTAGACAGAAAAAGAACAACTCAACTTCAGCAGCTCATAAGCACTGAAAGGATTAAGATTTTTTAATAGAAGTAATTTATAAATCTGTTTAACTTTCTGGAGCCAGTTGATATATAAAAAAAGTTTTTTTCCTGGATAACCCCTTTAAACTGTCTAGTAATTAGTGAAGCTTTTGAATGTCCTCCATTGTCTTGATGCGCACTGTTGTCTTGTTAAACTCTAGTTAAAGGGGTACTTCCCTGGAAAACATTTTTTTTTTTAAATCAACTGGTGCCAGAAAGTTAAACAGATTTGTAAATTACTTCTATAAAAAAAATCTTAATCCTTTCTGTACTTATCAGGTGTTGTAATCTTTTAGAATTTCCTTTCTGTCTGACCACAGTGCTCTCTGCTGACACCTCTGTCCATTTTAGGAACTGTCCAGAGTTGGAGCAAATCCCCATAGCAAACCTCTCCTGCTTTGGACAGTTCCTAAAATGGAAAGAGGTGTCAGCAGAGAGCACTGTGGTCAGACTGAAAGGAAATGCAAAAAGAAAATAACTTCCTGTGGAGCATACAGCAGCTGATAAGTACAGGAAGGATTAAGATTTTTTTTTATAGAAGTAATTTACAAATCTGTTTAACTTTCTGGCACCAGTTGATTTAAAAAAAAAAAAATGTTTTCCAGGGCAGTACCCCTTTAAACAATCCATCGGATCTTTATTTACTACTTTTCTACATTGTATATAGATGTTACCATGAGGCTAGTAGTGTCTGGAGTGCTTCTTTAATATAGGTTTTAAATGGGAAAAAAACTACTTACAGGGGTACTCCGCCCCAGGACATCTTATCCCCAATACAAGGATAGAGGATAAGATGTCTAATCGCATGGGGGGGGGGGGGGGGTACGGCCACAGGGACCCTCGCGATATTCGGGCCAGCGCCGCAGCATTCATTTGGAGCTTGTTCCGTGTTTGTGACGTCACGCCACACCCCTTCCATTCATGTCTATCTAGCTGTAATGCTTCCTCCATTAGACATGAATGGACGGGGCTTGACGGCTGTGGTCGCAGAGATCATTCTGTGCACCGGATTACTGGAGTCATTGTCCATTCTTTTTGGGGACTCCGCACGGAATGCAGAATGCATATCATGCCGGCGCCCACAGTCTCTGGAATGTCCGCACGGACATTCTGACATGTAAACAAAGCCTTATCCTTTGGATAGGGGATAAGATGTCTAGGGGCGGAGTACCCCGCTGCTCAGCGTTTGGAACAAACTGTTCCGAATGCTGGAGTCGGCGTCGGGAGCTCATGACGTCATAGTCCCCCCCACCACAGCCATCATGCCCCCTCCCATAGACTTGCATTGAGGGGGCAGGGCGTGACATCATGAGAGGACAGGGATATGACATCACGAGCTCCTGGCACAGGCTCCAGTGTTCGGAACAGTTTGTTCCAAATGCTGAGCAGTGGAGTACCCCTTTAAGTAGTTCTATAGAACAGGTCTTCTCCACAAGTTATTCAGGCCTCAACCCATGAAGATAGAGCAAGGTTAGGCAACTTCAAGCATGGAGTACTACTTAGATTTGGTCTTAGGCTATGTTCACATTCTGTTATAATAATGGGACTTTAGCTTTTCCTCCACTAAAATCCTGCAAAAGGATTCCATTCAAGGTCAGTGGGTGGGGCCTGTCGGGATCGGTTGGTGTTCGTTGGGACACACTCCATCCAGCCCTGTTATCACCATCTATAATGGAGCTCCTAAACGGATCCCCGGAATACTGATGTGAACAAAGCTTTCAGGGGACTTGTTCACTTTTGACTTGTAGAAATTCACCCCACATTTGTAGTGTCACTTGGACTGTAGAAAGGTGATGATGTTGAGGACAGTAGCTTAACGTGGAAGTTGTATTAAATGAACACTGTCAAAACCAAAAACTTCTTATATGTTGTACATCTTGGAAAATCATTAACCTTTCTAATATACTTCATAAGATAATGTTATCTCCTCTTTATAGAAATTGTGGCTTATAAAAAAAATAGACCACTAGGGGTCCCCATACCATCCAGAACATAATCCTCTCTGGCTGCAGCATTATCTTTGTCCCAGCTGAAGCACAGGCTAGGACAAAGTCCAGGAAGTGTGGGCGGGACTAGTTCTCCTCTGTGCTCACTCCTGTCCTATCAGACTGCAGCATGAAAACAGAGAGGAGGGAGTTACAGAGCAGCCTGCTATGATTGGATGAAGAGACTCAGCACAGCAGACTCAGGGAGGAAGTGAATGCATGTAAGACATGTAAAGAATCTGCATGACCTAGTAACACATAGAGGCATCCCTCTCATGTCTGTGATATGACAGCTACGCTTCTTTAATCTTATAATACGGAGACATTTCCTTCAGTTTCTACCCACTAGATGGCGACCTCCAGAGTATTGAACCAGAATTGGAGACCAATAGTGTATGAACCGGTCTAGAACTATCCATATATGATAGCACTGTCTTGGCCAATGACTCCTAAATGTCTGTGCCAGTGTTAAAAGTGATTTTTGAGTGTTTACTAACCCAAATAAAGTAATTCTCCAATGCACTTTTTGGGAAATAATTGTGGTATTGGGATATAAAAGATTGGGGGGTGAATTTGCATTTTATAGAAGACAATTTCTCAGCACCAGGAAGTTTCCAATGTAACCATATTGTCTAGTTCTGCTTGAGTTTGGGACACGAGGGGCTTATAACTATAATGTAGCCTAAATTTAGAGGGATAATGAGCTGGATTCCCAAATATTTATGATTTTGGAAGATTACAAAACACACAACAAGAGCGTGGTCTAAAATGTCAGGAAGTACTCGAGCCCAAATGCTGATGTGCATTTATAGGGAATAGCAAGTCCTGCACTTGTGGTCCGATGCTATGGGCAATCCCCAGCAAAAAAATGCATACAATGGAGGATGTCTGCAACCGACCACAAGGACCAGCAATATCATCCTTACCCGATGAATGGGTGTGTGGATGTGAACATAGAAAAGTACAAAAACACAACATAACAGAAATGCACTGGTGTGGTGGATGTAACAATGACATTGACTAACCTTCAAAACTGATGTAAAATTGAGACATTAGGGTGGGTTCACACTACGTTTTTTCCCATACGGGAGCGCATACGGCAGGGGGGAGCTAAAACCTCGCGCTCCCGTATGCCTTCGTATGCGCTCCTGTGTGTCATTCATTTCAATGAGCCGGCCGGAGTGAAACGTTCGGTCCGGTCGGCTCATTTTTGTGCCATATGCGCTTTTACGACCGGACCTCAAACCGTGGTTGACCACAGTTTTAGGTCCGGGGGAAAAGCGCATACGGCACAAAAATGAGCCGACCGAACGTTTCACTCCGGCCGGCTCATTGAAATGAATGACACACGGGAGCGCATACGAAGGCATACGGGAGCGCGAGGTTTTAGCTCCCCCCTGCTGTATGCGCTCCCGTATGGGAGAAAACGTAGTGTGAACCCACCTTTAGCCAGTGTATCCTTATATGAAGGACATACCTGAGCCCGCACACCAACGCCAAGGTTTCTCAAGTGATGCGGGACCTAACGCTAACCTACTTGTGCATGATAAGCAAGGGAATAAGATGTCTAGGGGCGAAGTACCCCTTTAATGGAAGTGAAGTATACAGAAGAAGCAGCATGATCTTAGAGGGGGTCCCATGTACTGGGGGGCTCTCCAGGCAACAGTGAGGAGCATTTAGGCTGTGGTCTCAAACTGTGGCCCTCCAGATGTTGCAAAACTTCAACTCCCAGCATGCCCGGACAGCCGTTGGCTGTTCGGGCATGCTGGGAGTTGAGGTTTTGCAACATCGGGAGGGCCACAGTTTGAGACCACTGCCGTACAGCCTCCAGTGACCCTCAAGGAGGGTTGATACATGCACTTTTCTTCATGTTATCGTCCCTCTTTCCATTCAGAGATAACGGGGGATATTTATCACAACCTGTCCAGATTAAAAGTTGGCCAGTTGCCCATAGCAACCAATCGGATTGCTTCTTTCATTTTTGAAAAAGCCTCTGAAAAAAGGCCGTTGGCTGTCCGGGCATGCTGGGAGTTGAAGTTTTGCAACATCTGGAGGGCCACAGTTTGAGACCACTGCTACACAGTAACTAAGTCCTGGTGGCCAACTAGTTAAAAGGAGTACTCCACTGCCCCAGTGTTTGGAACATTTAGTTCTGAAAGCTGGGTTGGGGCTGCGGAGGTCGTGACATCAAGGCCACAACCCCTCAATGCATGTCTATGGGAGGGGGCGTACGCCCCCTCCCATAGACTTGCATTGAAGGGGCATGGCGTGATGTCACAAGGGGGCGTGGCCGTGATGTCGCAACCCCACTGCCCGCTCCCAGCTTTTGGAACTAAATGTTCTTAATGCTTGGGCAGTGGAGTACCCCTTTAACTATGCATAGAAGAAATGGAAAATCTCATAGTCGAGTTTTGGCGTAACCGGCAGGACAGAGACTTTCCTATGGTTAGAGCTGAGGTTTTTCATCATCTGGAGGGACACAGTTTGAGACCTCAGGGTGAGGTCATTTCGACAGAGTAGTGTAGTATATACAGTATGTGTTATATATACTGTGCTAATAAGAAAGATAAGGTGAGAGGTTGACTTTCTGTAGCTCCTGAGGGTCACCAGAAGTTTACAGAGTGGAAGTATTTGAGATGATCTAAGACCCTCAGATCCTCCATATGTTGTATGGCACCAGAACTTAAAAGGGTTATCTACCATAAGGTGATTTTAGTATTTACCTGTCAGACAGTGCTGACAGATGCTTAGAAAGGACGTGCGCTTGTCTTGGGGCTAAATGGCTATGTTGTGAGATCATAATGATGTGGCTATCTTTTCGTGAACTGGCTATTTCCTGTTGGAGTTCCCTCCCTCCAATTACAAGTCACAGGATCCCTTGTTCGTAAGTGTGAGATCACTTTCCTCTCTTCCACACATCAGTCACCCCATCCATTGAAACACAAATGAGTTGCCTTCCATTTGGAAGACCAGTGTTTTCTAACCAGGCTGCCTATAGCTGTGGCAGAATTATCTTTCTCCCACCCAGCGGTCATTCACCCATTGAAGCAGACAGGCTGCCTTTGCACACCTGACTAGTGATGTCATGTCTCGGCCACACTGTAACCTGAGAAAACCCCATAAATTATTTATTTTGTATGCTGTTAAAAATAAATATTGGGGCGAAAATCACATAAAAATTGCGAGACCACCGTCACACACAGGTACAGACACTATATTATGAAGTACACTAACTTTACAGCTTTTGAAGCACAGTCAAATAAAATAAAAAATTCTGGAATACCCCTTTAAAGAAAAATACAAGCAAAAATACAGGAAAAAAAAAAAAAACAAGAGTACAGAAATCATGACTACTTCTATGATGGGGGATGGTAAGTTAATGAAAGAAAGATGACCAGCGAATCAACACATCTTACATTGACTTGCTAAGATGCTCCTCAGCTTGTTTTCGATAATATTTTAGGCTTTGTAATGCTATGTCATCTATTCTTAATGAGGCCCATTGGCGATGCGCTGGTAGGAAAAGTTCATATTAGTTGCTGAACTTACAGCTTACAAATATTATTATCCAAAAAATGCCAAGATTATAGTAGTTACATTCTTGTACATATGAACAGTTATATAGTAGTTATATTCTTGTACATAGGAGGCAGTATTATAGTAGATATATTCTTGTATATAGGAGCAGTATTATAGTAGTTATATTCTTGTTCATATGAACAGTTATACAGTAGTTATATTCTTGTATATAGGAGCAGTGTTATAGTAGTTATATTCTTGTTCATAGGGGGCAGTATTATAGTAGATATATTCTTTTAAATAGGAGCAGTATTATAGTAGTTATATTCTTGTATATAGGAGCAGTATTATAGTAGTTATATTCTTGTACATAGGAGCAGTATTATAGTAGTTATATTCTTGTATATAGGAGCAGTATTATAGTAGTTATATTCTTGTATATAGGAGCAGTATTATAGTAGTTATATTCTTGTATATAGGGGTAGTATTATAGTAGTTATATTCTTGTACATCGGAGAGAATGGACAAGAATATAACTACTATAATACTGCCTCCTATGTACAAGAATATAACTACACTAATACTGTCCCCTATGAACAAGAATATAACTACTATATGTCATGTCTGTCGTGGTCTGTGTTCACACAAAGATATTGGATTTGCTTGTGTGTGAACAGTTTTATGTTCCCTGGCCAGGGAATAGTTAATGTCTCTGACTTTTTCAGTCAATAGCTCCTAGGGTGTTTCTATTTAAAATCAGCCCAGTCTAGCCTCTGGGCTGGTGATTGACTTCATTACATCCTGACTTGCTAACAAGCTGGACATGCTGCTTGGAGCTCTTGGTGAAACACTCTTTATTTGAGCTTTTAATCTACTATTTCTGTCTTAGCATGCACTTTGTATTTTCTGGTTTTAGCCATGGTTAGGTGACATGCTCTTAGTAGATTTTAAGCTGTGTTTGTATAGTCGGTTTTAGGATTTGTATGTCCTTTTTGCAATGTGTCTGTTCACACTGTGTTTTCTCTTGTATCCTTTTATATGAAATTCTGTGTTTTATATTTCTGTTTTTCCTACTGAGTCAGCTTCTGACCACACTGTGGAGTGTGCCAATGGTCAGTAGTCTATTTGGATTTATTATCAATGGCTACTTCGTTAGTGGAGTGGAGTGTCTAGTTTGTGTGTCCAGTGTGAACAGTGTCCTATGTTAGATCCCTGTTACCACTCCATAGGGACTCCTTGTCTATTGGAGGTGTTTGGAGGGATTACTATTCCTGTCTTGTGTTCAGCGTGAATAGTGTTCTATAATTATATCCTGTGTATTTAGGCATCCCTGTTTCCTGTCCATGGGGACTCAGAGGGTATTGTTATTCCTGCATCTACTGGAGGCGTTCTGAAGGGATTGCGATTATTCCTGTCTTGTGTTCAGTGTGAACAGTGTTCTATAAATATATCCTGTGTATCTAGGCATCCCTGTTACCTGTCCATGGGGACTTCGTCTCTACCGGAGGTTTTATGTGGGATTGCGAATATTCCTGTTTAGCGATAGATCCTGTTTACCTGTCAGTGGGGACTCAGAGGGTATTGTTATTCCTGTGTCTACCGGAAGGTTTTTCTAGGGGATTAAGCTTATTCCTGTTTTGTCCTGGAGTATATTCAGACTTATCCGTTTTCCTGTCTGGTGTTTTGAACTCTATAAGTTTATTAGTTCTTTATTCAGATATCTGGAGTTCTGTACATGACTAGTGATATATATTGTCCATTGTTCACGACCACGGATCAATAGTGTCCTCTGTTCACGAACACTGAGTCCTCTGTTCATGTCCGGTGATCTATAGTGTCGTCTGTTTATGATCGCTGATCCATAGTGTCCCCTGTGCTGCTCACTGATCTGTCCTCTGAACTTAATCTGTTATTGAGTTCTATGTTTCTGTTGTGTTTCTGGTTTGTTTATTAGTATGTGTTTTTATTAGGCCCCTGCACTTTAATTCAGGGAGGGGCCGGCACCCAGTTTATGATCCACCGTTTAGGGTGGATGGGCAAGTAGGCAGGGAGAGCGGTTTTAGGGTCAGTTTAGGGCTCACTCTCCCTGTCCCCTGGTAGGTCCCTGACACTATAATACTGCTCCTGTATACAAGAATATAATTACTATAATACTACCCCTATATGCAAGAATCTATATATATAAAACTCAACGTGTGTGTGTGTGTATGTATGTATATATGTGTTTATGTTCCACAAAAACTTCCAAACGGCTAAAGATATTAACATGAAACTTGGCACACATGTTACTTATATGTCTACAACAAACATAGGATAGGTAATTTAACCCTTACTCACCCCCATTTGCCAGGGGCGTGGTTTATGTTTAAAGTCCCATACAAGTCAATGGGAAATATATGTTACTGCATAACTTCCAAATGGCTGGATATATTTCGATAATACTTGGTCACATGTTACTTATATGTCCACTGAAAGTATAGGATAGCTAATTTAACCCTTAACTACCCCCATTTGTGAGGGTCGGGGTTTTTGTTTAACGTCCCATGCAAATCAATGGGAAATGTATGTTCCCACATAACTTCTGTACTTCTGGAGATATTTCAATACCTGGTACACATACAGGTCGGGATGGGAGGTCGAGATAGGAGGACGGGATGGTCGGGATAGGAGGTCGAGATAGGAGGACGGGATAGAAGGATGGGATAGGAGGACGGGATAGGAGGTCGGGATAGGAGGTCGGGATAGGAGGTCGGGATAGGAGGACGAGAAAGGAGGACGGGATAGGAGGTCGGGATAGCAGGATGGGTTAGGAGGTCGGGATAGGAGGTCGGGATAGGAGGTCGGGATAGGAGGACAGGATAGGAGGACAGGATAGGAGGACGGGATAGGAGGACGAGATAGGAGGACGGGATAGGAGGTCGGGATAGGAGGTCGGGATAGGAGGACGGGATAGGAGGTCGGGATAGGAGGACAGGATAGGAGGTTGGGGTATGAGGATGGGATATGGGGTTGGGATATGATAACAATATATGAGAATGGCATGGTTATATTCTTGTACATAGGAGGCAGTATTATAGTAGATATATTCTTGTATATAGGAGCAGTATTATAGTAGATATATTCTTGTATATAGGAGGCAGTATTATAGTAGTTATATTCTTGTATATAGGAGCAGTATTATAGTAGTTATATTCTTGTACATAGGAGGCAGTATTATAGTAGTTATATTCTTGTACATAGGAGGCAGTATTATAGTAGTTATATTCTTGTATATAGGAGCAGTATTATAGTAGATATATTCTTGTATATAGGAGGCAGTATTATAGTAGTTATATTCTTGTACATAGGAGCAGTATTATAGTAGTTATATTCTTGTATATAGGAGGTAGTATTATAGTAGTTATATTCTTGTATATAGGGGCAGTATTATAGTAGTTATATTCTTGTATATAGGAGCAGTATTATAGTAGTTATATTCTTGTATATAGGATGCAGTATTATAGTAGTTATATTCTTGTATATAGGAGCAGTATTATAGTAGTTATATTCTTGTATATAGGAGCAGTATTATAGTAGTTATATTCTTGTATATAGGAGCAGTATTATAGTAGTTATATTCTTGTATATAGGAGCAGTATTATAGTAGTTATATTCTTGTATATAGGAGCAGTATTATAATAGTTATATTATTGTACATAGGAGCAGTATTATAGTAGTTATATTCTTGTACATAGGAGGCAGTATTATAGTAGTTCAGTTTGCTACGTTCATGTCCTTGTAGTGTCATACCATGTTGTGTCCCTTGTTGTGTTATTTTCTTACATTTTGCTTTTTCCACATTCCAGTCAATTATATATTTTATATCCTTTTTCCGGTAAGATCTTGGCATTTTTGGGCTAATTACTGTATATCCTTGTTTGTTTCTTGTAAGTGGATTTTCATTATACACTTTGACTTTTTATCTGGTAATTTATCTAACAATATCATTGTGTATTCTACAGTTATGTATGAGGACTTTTAGTAATAGCTAAAAATAACCTGCTCTGCAACGTCTAACTCCTGACTCCTGTCTGAAAATGTGGATATTTTATTATTATTGTCATTTTATTATTTGTTGTTATCATTGCTCTTGACTCTTGACTTCTTTTGGATTTGGAAAATGCCACTTTGTCATTTCTGTTCACCTCTGTTCTTGCCCAGGTCTCTTCCTTGGCATCACTAAGAAGCATTTTAAAAAATATGTTCAAATAAATGGCCGTGTCATTTACTCATAGCTTCTATTTCCTATTTGTTTGGTTTGTACTGTATTTACTTTCCACTGAGGCCTGAATTGCGGAAATAATCTGATATTATATATATATATATATACACTTTGTAGTTTATAGTTCTTTTATAATTTTGGGGGTGTACCGATATTCCCGGCACCCATGTGTGATTAATAATAGGAGTCACATGACTTGAAACAAATCCATGAATGTCTCCATAGTTTTTACTATTGCAATTTTTGTTATACATTTTTAATGTAACCAGCTGATATTGTCGGGACCGACCAACTAATGTCTAATGTTTATTGGGCATTCTGAGTCTCCTTGACAGATGATGATGGGGGAGAAAGATTGAGCATTAAGGATTTCAACTACCTGATCCTTTTGTACTTGAAAAATAAGTCTCAGCCAGAGCTGTTTGGCAGCAATTTACCCCTTTTCTCTATTCCAAACACGACATGTTTGGCCGTGCAAAATTTTCATATGTAATGAGGAAACATTTAGCCAACAGTTACAACATGTGTTAGGATACCTTTAGCCTCATTCCTCTTTAAGGGGAGATACCTAGATTTTGAGCCATGGGGATTCTTAGTGGGCCAAAATGGGTATCCCTAAGAAAATATGAATGGGGGCTACCAGTCCCTTACACCGGGGCATAGTCTACACATACGTCCCAAGGGCTCATATCCTGACCTCATATCCCATCCTCATATCCCATCCTTTTATCCAGCCCTCATATCCTGTCCTCATATGTCATCCTAATATTCTGTCCTCATATCCGATCCTCATATCCGATCCTCATATCCTGTCCTCATACCCTATCCTCCTATCCCGTCCTCATATCCCGTCCTCATATCCCGTCCTCATATCTCATCCTCATACCCTGTCCTCATATATCATCCTCATATCCTGTCCTCAGGTGGGGCTGAGTTATGATGAAGAGATTGTTGGTTGGTTTTGTGGAAGTGGGCGTGACTTGCAAGCTGGAACAATGCACAAAAGGGTAGAAAATAAAAGGGGTGTGGTTTAAATGGTGGATGTGGCTTTGCAATATGGGGTGTGGCTTTGCAAGATGGGGTGTGGCTGGATTAACACACTCACCAGGAGATGCAGAGCAGAGTCTATGGAGTAAGGTACTGGAAGTCCTATATACTTGCATGGGATTTAAATGGGCACTGTCATGAACATTTTTTTTTAAGATGTTGTAGTACTTATGTACTACCGTATATCTCTAATATAAATCAATACATTTTTTTTGTGTCTGCAGCCTGCTGTGAGGTCACTGCTGACTTCGGACCGATCCCGGCCGGGCAGTCGGTCCGAATTCAGTCAGCCTGCGCTCGCTCTCTGCCTTTCAATCAGACAGACGGGAGCGAGCGCTGTGAACGCTGGGGCTGCGCACATTGGCTCACATGCCTCGTGCGCAGCCTGTCCATGCACCCGGCATGTATAGTCTGGAGGCAGCGCGTGCACAGAATATCAGTGCCGCACTGATGCTCCAGGACTGTACCAACCATTATTTATTGGTCCCGGGTCTCGGCCAGGATATCTTGCACTGCATGTCCGGCGATGCTCCTATACTCCTCTTTCCTGGGTAGCACTTGAACTGCTAAACAGGGAGGAAGAGACCCTGGCCAATAGTCTGCCGTGCTATTGGCCACTTATCTATGCGCACTCCCGAGAGGAGCGCAACATAGATAAGGTAAGGACGGAAGTCGGCGCCCAGCAGGCATCAGTGACGTCGTGCCTGCTGGGGAAGTTTGCTTCCTGCTCAGCCAGAGTGAGCAACATAAGAGAAGCCGTTTAGAAGGTAGGAAAAAAAATTTAAAAGGCAGGGAGGGGGTTAGGGATAGATTAGCAATAGGTAGGGGCAGGAAAAAAATTATATAGATGTGGGAGCTATTCTTTAAAATAAAAACCCCATCCTTCATTTAAGTGGGTAGGATAGGGTTAATTTAACTATCATATATTTTTATTTGACATAAAAGTAACGTGTACTAAGTTTCATCAAAATATCTCCATCCATTCGGATATTATGCTGGAAAATACATTTACCATTGACTTGTATGGGACTTTAAACAAAAACCCCGACCCTCGCAAATAGGGTTAATTTATCTATCCTATGTTTGTTGGTGACATATAAGTAACATGTGGCCAAGTTTCATGTTAACATCTTTAGCCGTTTGGAAGTGATGCTGGAACATACACACATACATACACACACACATACATACATACATATACACACACATATACATACATTCATACACACATACATACACACAAACATACATACACACATACATACACACACATACATACACATACATACATACACACACATACATACACATACATAGATACATACACACACATACATAGATACATACACACACATACATACATACACACACATACATACATACACACACATACATACACATACATAGATACATACACACACATACACATACGTAGATACATACACACACACATATACACACATACATACACATATACACACATATATACATACATTCATACACACATACATACACACAAACATACATACATACATACACATACACACACACACACACATATACATACATTCATACACACATACATACACACACACAAACATACATACATAGATACATACACACACATATACACACATACATACATACACACACACATACATACACATACATAGATACATACACACACATACATAGATTCATACACACACATACATACATACATACACACATACATACATACATACACACACATACATACACATACATAGATACATACACACATACATACACATACATAGATACATACACACACATACATACACATACATACATACATACACACACATACATACACATACATAGATACATACACACACATACATAGATACATACACACACATACATAGATACATACCCACACATACATACATACACACACATACATACATACACACACATACATACATACACACACATACATACACATACATAGATACATACACACACATACACATACATAGATACATACACACACACATATACACACATACATACACATACATACATACACACACCTTGCGTTTTATATATATAGATAAGTGATGGTCTCCTCACCGGTAGTGTAACGTGGTGTACCGGCAAAGATTTGAGAGCTTTTATTACATTGTAATTACCAAGACAAAGAACAAGCTTATATGAGAGATTATACCTAAAGTGACATCACTGTATAGAACAGCACATCCATAAGCAGCTGCTACAACAGTGTACCACTGGATACATGTAGGGAATAATAGGTTAACAAAGACAATTTTAGG
The DNA here is from genome assembly GCF_029499605.1 of Hyla sarda. NCBI lineage: Eukaryota > Metazoa > Chordata > Amphibia > Anura > Hylidae > Hyla > Hyla sarda. Next base: position 23,713,073 of record NC_079193.1, read on the forward strand.
AACATTTTTGTTTTTCCCTTGTCGTTTTCTGAGTGCTGCTGTGTAAGAACTACTTGTCTGTTTGAGCCTTGGTGCAGGTTAAATTATGGCATTTTAGGGGGCACTGAGTGCCCAATTTTCCTCCATCACATTGTCTTGCCTTCTCCAGGTCCGATTACACAGTGGTTACGGGTCAGTAAAATATATATTTGTATTAGGATGAGGCTGGAGCAGGACACAAGGATTCAAACTGTAGATAGGTAGTTTTTTGTTTTTCCTGAAATCTAGCTGGCACAGGGAAACTTACAGGCAATGCTCCCTGGAAAAAGTATGCAAATTGGCTCTCTTCCAGAAGTAAAACGTTCTAGTACCATCTGCAGGAATCTTCCCTATAAGTTAACGTCCAGCCCATTAAAGAGCCTTCCTAGGCATATTTCAAGGTTCTTGTGTTTCAAATGATTTTTAGAAACTTTTGTTACATTAGCCCAGCTATTTGCTAATAGTACTCACACAGGGACTTCCTCTCTTAATTGCATGTCAAATCACAGCACACTCAATACTGCTATTCACTGAACAGGCTAACTCTGTGCTGGGGATGTTTTATAGAGTGCAGTATTATAGATGGTATATGTGTAACGGCCTTACCATAACGGCTGAGTAGTGGATCCGCTGTACTGTGTGAACAAAGACTGAACCATACCAGGGAGCGGAGTCTAAGGTGCTGCTGGTTTTCACCAGAGCCTGCCGCAAAGCGGGATGGACTTGTTGTGGCAGGCGGCACCCAGGTTGCTACCCCTGGAACGATCTGTTCACACAGGTTTCCCAGATGAAACTTGGCACAGATGATGCGGCGTAGTCAGACGAAGCACGGGTCAGGAAGCAGGCAGCAAAGAAGCGTAGACAGGTCACAAGCACAAGGTTAGGAGGCAGGCAGCCAAGGACCATAGTCAGGTCACAGGCACAAGGTCTGGAGGCAGGCGGCTAAGGAACAAGGTCATGGCACAAGCAGGAGGTCAGGAACACTAATAAGGCACAAACTATGTAACACTTTCTCAAAGGCACTAGCACAAAGATCCAGCACCATAATAGGGAGGTGCTGGACTAATATAAGGTCTGCCATGCAGCAGACCAATTATGGGCATATTGGCCCTGTAAATCAAGAAGTGCTGGCGCGCGCCCTAAGGGGAGGTGATGCACGTGCCAACAATGAGCAGGACAGGAAGGGTCGGGGAGAGAGGGGTAAGGGGATGCCCGGGACTCGTATGCGGGCGTGTCCTGCAAAGCGAGTCCCAGAGCCACCGTAGGTAGGGAAGGGGGTGCACTCACGGCCGGACTGAATGGCTGGAGCATTACCAATAGCAATGCCCAGGACACACGTGCAGGAATGTCCCGCACCGCGAGTCCTGGGGTTGCATCCTCCAGGCAGGAGGGAGCGCTCACGGCCAGAGTGAATGGCCGGAGCGCTGCCCTTAACAATATGGAGGGGAGAAGGGGATTACAATGTTACTGAGGCCCTGAAAGAAACAGCAGCAACCATCTCTCTCCCATAGCGCTCTTTTTCTCTCTCTCTCTCTATTTCTCTCTCTTTCTCTCTCTTTATTTCTCTCTTTGACATGACAACAATGCCTTTTAAATGGGTCAGACATTGAATTACAGGGTAGCTACCTTCAAAAGGCACTATAGAAAGCTAAAGGGGTATTTCAGGGGAAAACTTTTTTCTTTTTAAATCAACTGGTGCCAGAAAGTTAAACAGATTTGTAAATTACTTCTATTAAAATTTCTTAATCCTTCCAGTACTTGTTAGCGGCTGTATACTACAGAGGAAATTCTTTTCTTTTGGGATTTCTTTCTTTTCTGTCATGACCACAGTGCTCTCTGCTGACACCTCTGTCCTGTCCATGTCAGGAATTGTCCAGAGCAGGATATGTTTGCTATGGGGATTTGCTCCTGCTTTGGACATTTCCTGACATGGACAGATGTGTCAGCAGAGAGCACATCTTGTGGTTTCAGTGTGTGCAGCTGTCGGGTGTGGCTCCATTTGCTCTCCAGACTTCCAGGCAGAGAAGCAGGTTTTTACATCGGGCTTTCCCAGGAGCGTGGCAGGCTCCTTGGGAGGGCTTTCCTGCATGGAGCCTCGGGCTTCTACCTCTCATTCCCGGCTGGCGAGAGGGGGGAAGAAAGTGTCTACAGCCGGATTCAAGGTCGGGGTGAGACGTTCCAGCAGGGCCCGCAGAAATGTGGAGCCCACTCCCCTGACCGGATCAGAGGGACATAAGGCATCAGCAAAGACCAGCGGTCCTTCTGTTACCCCGGAACCCCAGCAATGGGGGGCACGGGGACCAAGGGAGTCATTGGCGACATATGGCTCAAGGATACAAGCAAAGATGGCGGAGTACGAAGAGCTGGGCAGGAAGCTGAGGAGTCTGAGAGAGGACCTGAGATTTGCCCGCTACCAGGCTGACCAGGGCCCTACAGGTAAGAGGCAGAAGTTCACTGCCCAGGTGCGGGCTCTGAAGATAGAGGTGGCGGAGGTGGAGGAGGCCAAAAGAAAAATCTCTGAGGGGGCAGGATTCCTAAAAGAAAAACTGGTTAATGAGGAGAGATTCAAGGAAAGGAAGTATGGTGCATGCTGCCCTCAGGAGAGCAGTGAGGAGGAAGGAGGGGAGGAAGATGGCGGAGAGTCGGCTGTGGGAAGTGAAATGGATGCCACCCCTAGTGTGTGTGAGCCCCAGCCCCCCCAAGATAGCTACCCTGAGCCAGCCCAGGTGGCGCTACCCTCCAGTGATGGGGAGACAGAGGAGAGCGGTGAGGAGGAGCTGGCCAGTGGGGGTTTGCTGCAAGCCATTATACAGCAGGAGTCCCCTACCCGTATGGAGGATTTTACCTTTGGTGAGGATCTCGGTAAAGATGATCTAGTAAAGAAAAGGAAGAAAAGGCAGAAGGTTCAGGAGACTGTGACTTATGTGTTTCGTCCTTTCCAGCAGTCTGGGCCAGCTGTAAAGTTGGTTCAGACTGCTGGGCCCCCCAAACTGCCAGTCCCCGTTTCTGTGGTGAAGCGGGGCCAGAAAGGGGGGTACAGCATGGCGTCCAAGACGGCAGAGGACGCTATAGAGCCAGCAAGTCCTATTGGGCTTAAGGTGAGCAGCCCTGGTGCTGCGGGAGCGCCCCAGGGTGGCAGGGGGCGTGTCCAGGCACCAGGGGCAAGCTATGCTACTGTTTGCTTGGGGAGCGGTTCCCCAGGTGTTGCTGGCACTGAGGGGCACTTCCCTGTGAGGGGGGGGAGTGTCCAGATAAGTGATATGTCTGTGTGCTTGGGGGGCGGTCCCCCGAGTGCCGTGGACATTACCGGCGCTGCAGGGCACTCCTCTGTGAGGGGGGGGAGTGTCCGGGCATCGGGAGTGGAAAACGGTCGGTCTGTGTGTTCTGTGGGTGCTGCGGGGCACTCTCCTGTGAGGGGGGGGAGTGTCCGAGTGCCAGTGCCAGCCTCAGAGCCCGTGCAGTCGGGAAGACATGGTGATGGCGTTGTGGGAGGAGCTGGGGTGCGCTCGGAGGGGCAGCCCCAGGCTCAGGCAGTAACATCGCCCATGGAGGAGGAGCCATCAGAGTCGACCCCAGCAACAGCAAAGCCAGTGAAAAAGACTCTGTTAAAACCGGCAGTACTACAAGTCCCAGCCAGCCCAGGATATGTTAGGCACAACGCGAGTGTAGGGGGTGAGGATGATGGGTGTGGTAGTGTTGTGAATGAGAAGAGTGCATGTGGGAGTGTTAGTGGAGTGAATAATGGTGGGAGTAGTGGTGGTATGAATACAAAGTCTGGTATGGATGATGAGAATTGTGGTGTGAATGTTGGTGGGTGTAGTGGTGTGAATGGTGGTCCTGGGTCTGAGTCTGGGTCTGGTTCGGCTGCCCCCCCGGTAGTGACTGCTCCTAGGAGCTATGCTCATGTCGCTGCCGGGGGGTCCCCCTCTCCATCCGGCCCCGGGGGTCACTTGCAGCAGCGCCTCCTGGAGGCTCTACGTAGGGGCGACAGGTCAATCGAGGTAGAGGGAAGGGGTGAGGTCGACCTGTCTTTCTGGATAGAGAGGCACGGTTTGGGGGCATTCCGAGAGCAGAATGGGGAGGTGGTCTGGTCCCTCCCGACACCCGGGCAGGACAATAACCGTAGGAACGTGGTCCGTCTGATTTGGAGGGGCAAGGATGTGTGCCCGCCTCGCGCTAAAGTGGTTGAGCTCCTCCTCCAGATGGAATTCAGGGCGAATGACGTCTTTGCTCTGATTCACCCCTATGGTTCGTCTGAGTTTGATGTCAGTTTCGTTCGGCCGGAGGGTCTTGAACTCTTCTGGTCGAACTACGAAGTGGCAAAAAACGAGCCCGGCTGGCGGGAGTTCGCCGTAAAGGCGATTTCCCGTCAGAATGCTGTCAAGAAGGTGACCGTTTTGACCCGTAACGAGTCACTTTCTTGTTATGATATCATGACCTGGCTCGGACGGTATGGGGATGTGACGGACATGCCCAAGAAAAACTTGGATGAGCACGGGATCTGGTCCGGGGCCTGGACGTTTTCCGTCAAACTCAAGCGTTCAGGGAGTACGGTTGCCCACATTCCGTCAGCCGCCTTCCTTGGACGTGATAGGATCCAGGTCTTCTACCAGGGGCAGCCTAAGGTCTGTCACAGGTGTGGCAGCCCCACCCACTTTAGCGCAGCCTGTACTGTGCAGGTCTGCGCTTTGTGTGGTGGGGTGGGTCATCTGGCCGCATCCTGTCGGCAGATCCGGTGCCACCTGTGTGGTGTCCTCGGACACCCTTTCAGCCGTTGTCCTAGCGCCTTCGCCCATGCGGCGGCCGCTCCAGCTGAGGAGAGCTGTGACGTTGTCTCGGCTGGGGAGGGTACGGGCAGCGATGGGGGCGCAACAGGGCTAGTGAGGAGGAAAAAGGGCCCTGCCAAACTAAGGCGGGAGGAAAATCGTAGAAGGAGTAGGGAGCTGGAGAGTGCCCAGGTGGCGGGGGTAGCTTCAGTCCCTGCTCCTGAAGCTGGCCCTGTAACTGCTGAAGCCCTGGTGGAGAATGTGCTGGATGAGGAGATCAGGAGACTTCACAGAGAGGAAAGCAATATGGCCGACCCTTCCGATTCCTCCCACTATGAAAGTGTGGATGAGGAAAGTGGGGTGAGGCCCAAAAAGAAAGAAAAGGGCAAAAGGAAAGGGAGAAAGAAGAGGTCAGAGCCCTCTGAAGCTCCTGGTACTACGGGCCAGGTCCAAAGCGGAAGCCTGGCTGCCCCCCCTCTGATTGACCTGTCAAACCGGTACCTCGTCCTCGATACCATCTCCTCCCCCTCCTTGGAGGGGGAAGGTGAGGGCGGGGTGCCTCGGGAGAAAGAGCCTCTGGGGGGAACTGGGCCCTGTCCTGTCGAGGCACCTTCCTCAGAGGGCAGGGCTAGACCGGGGCCGGACGGACACGGGGACCTTATGGACCAATCGGAGTCTAAAAAAAGATGTAAGAGTGGTCCTGCCCTTTCGTCGTCTTCGGGGGATGAGGGGGCTAAAAAGAAGGGGAAAAAGAAATAAATGGTGAGGCCATCTAATTCAATCACCCTGTATGGCGGCACTCACCACATTGACGCTGGCATCTATTAATTGTGCCAGCATAAAGTCGGATACGGCTAGATTTGCAGCCTTTGATTTTCTCGGCCGTGTTGAAGCCGACATTTTGTATCTGCAGGAGACCAGGTTGTCAGATCTAGCCTCCCTGGTAAAAGCCAGGAGAGAGTGGAGGCGCGGCCCCTCCCACTGGTCTCTTGCGGCTGAGTCGTATAGTGGGGTGGCGGTCCTTTTTACCGCTCCTGTTGAATGCCGACGGGTTATTGAATTAGAAATGGGGAGGTGCCTGATCTTAGATGTCTTCATGAAGGGACAAGAGCTCCGACTCATTAACATCTACGCCCCGCAAACTAAGCGGGGCCGTAAAGATCTCTTTATGAGGATTAAGCCCTTTCTTTTTACGAGTCGGCAGGTGATCTTTGGAGGGGACTTCAATAATGTCACGAGGTCCCAAGATAGGAGAGGCTCCAATGGTCCGCTGACTTGCGATAGTGTGGCACTGATTAGCATAACTAGAGAAGCTCGCCTAGAGGATGCCCACATCCGGAGCCCCTCGGGCCACGCGGGTTTCACCTATCATCAAGGTAGTCGCAGGTCTAGAATAAATAGGTTTTATTTGAAGGAGGAAGCCGTCTCTTCCGCAGTGTCCGTGGTTGAGGTGGAGTTCTCCGATCACTGTATGATTTTGTTTTCCCTGAATGTTTCAGAGACCCCCCGGATGGGAAAAGGTTATTGGAAGCTGAATTCGTCCCTCCTGGAGAAAGCGGAGGTAAGACAGTCCTTTGAGGATTTTCTTCAGAGTCAGGTACCTTTACTGGACCTTTGTAGTAGTAAGTCAGAGTGGTGGGAGATATTCAAGAAGCGGGTTGCGGGGTTCTTCCGCCAGCTCTCGAGCCTCAGGTCCCTGAACAGGTATCGCTTGTATCAGGGTCTGAGGAGGAAACTCGAGCTTCTCGTCTCGACTGGAGGTAGCCGAGAGGATATCTCCAGAGTGAAGTCCTTGCTGATGAGGTGTCAGTACGATAGGCACGCATCTTTGGTTTTTGAGAGGGATTTCGGGAAGTACCGCTCGCCCGACCCTTACAGAAACTGTAAGATGTCAGTGAGTAGTAAAGTCATTTCAGGACTGATTGATAGTACGGGATCTCTGAATCGGTCCAGATCAGGGATCTTGGAGGTCGTCAGATCCTTCTACTCGCACCTCTTGGGAAGGAAGGATCTAGATCGAGACAGGATGTCGGCTTTCCTGGCTGAAACCATTCCTGAGCCAGGGGTAGACCCCTCTCTTGTTGTTTTGGCAGAAGAAATCAGGGAAGAGGAAGTGAGACTGGCGATCGAGGGGCTTGCCCCTAAGAAGTCGCCAGGTCCGGATGGCTTAACATCCGAGTGGTACAGGACCTTTAAGGAGTCTTTAGCTCCCCTCTTGACTGAGGTATTCAATGAGTGTCTCTCCTCGGGCACTCTGCCGAAGTCAATGAGGAGGTCAGCCCTGATTCTTCTCTCAAAGGGTAAAGATCCCAGCCGAATTGAGAATTGGAGGCCCATAGCTCTTCTCAATACGGACAGGAAGCTTCTGGCCAAGATACTGTTTAATCGGCTGGTGAAGTTTGCACCCCGGCTCCTTTCGGGGACTCAGCACTGCTCTGTTCCAGGCCGAAGCACCTTAAGTGCTGTCCTTGGTGTCAGGGAGGCAGTGGAGCGGAGTAGTGCGGGTTTCTGGAAGGGGTACTTGCTGTCCCTGGATCAGGCCAAGGCGTTTGATCGGGTGAACCACGAGTACCTCTGGTCCGTCCTCCTGAGATATGGCTTACCGAGTACTTTTGTTAATTGGCTTAAGATCTTGTATGCAGGGGCAGAGAGTTTCCCGCTGGTGAACGGTTGGTCTGGCCGCTCTTTTGAGGTGGGGTCCGGAGTCCGTCAGGGTTGTCCTTTGAGCCCGCTTTTATACGTGTTTGCAATCGATCCCTTCGTCCGGAGGGTAGATTGTGGGCCGTTGGCGGGAGTCGGGATGAGTCTGGCGGAGCTGGATGTCACCCAGAGAGTGGTGGCGTACGCTGACTATGTCACTATTTTCGTCTCCTCACAGGAGGAGGTCGATGTGGTGATGTCGGAGGTGGACCGCTACTCGGAGGCATCCGGGTCTAAGATCAACCGGGATAAGTGTGAGAGTCTCTGGCTGGGAGGGGGGGATCCCACGTTTGATCTCCCGGACACCCTTCCAGGGCCCCAAGAATCAGCAAAAGTCTTAGGCATCACATTCGGCCAGGATGATTATCCCACCAAAAACTGGGATGGTAAGCTCCAGGATGCCGCTCAGAAGGTGGACCAATGGAAGGGTTGGTCTATGACCCTCAGGGAAAGGGTACACCTGATCAAATCGTACCTGCTCCCCTTGTTTATCTATCTGGGCAGCGTATGTATCTTGCCAGAGGCTTACTACACTAGGATCTACAGCCTGTTTTTCCAACTGTTATGGGGGAACAGGATGAACCTAGTCAGGAGGGAGGTTACGTACCACACGAGGAGACTAGGGGGTTTATCTATGGTAAACCCTGTGGTGTTCTTTACGAACACCTTCTTGAAAGCTAACATCGCAAACCTCTGGAAAGAGAGGGCTCCTCCGTGGGTACTCTCCTGCAGGGAATGGTTTCGGCCTTTCTTCCAGGAATGGGAGAGAGGAGGGCGAGTGAAGGACCTCCGCACGCCCCATGGATATCTTCCGGCTTATGCTACCCCGACTCTGAAGGCGATACGTCGGTGGGGTCTGGGAGTGTGGGAGATCAGGACCCAGTCAAGGCAGTTCCTTGACAAACGGGTTCTGTTGACCCATTTCCAGAAGCCTCTGGCGCTCAGGGACTGCCCAGGTCGGGATCTGAGGGTGGGGTTGTACCTTTTAAACATGAAAAGGATCCCCCAGAAGTTTTGGGACTTGGCCTGGCGCTGCTTTCAGGGGAAGCTATATGTAAGGGACAACCTGAAGTGCAGGAACTCTGATGACCGGGGATGTCCCCGAGAAGAGTGCGGGGACACGCTGGAAAGCATGGACCACTTCCTGCTTCATTGTCCCTTTAATATAGGGGTTTACAACAGGGTGGGCGCTTCCATCGGCTGGAGTCAACTTGCCGGCCTAACCTATCCGGAGTGGGCTTATGGGGCATTCAGGAACCTGGGTGGCCGAGATCGGGGCACTTTATTCTTAGTTAGTTTAGTGGTTAGGTACTACACGTGGAACGCACGGTGTTTAGTGTCGACCCAACAGAAAATCCTCTCCGAGGTGGAGGTCTGTAGGAACATCACCGGTGACCTCGGGAAGATCAGGTCTTTGGAGTATGGCAGCCTTGGTACCAGTAGGGCTTCTCTCCTGTGGAGAGGTTTTTCTTTTGATGTGCCCTAGGTACTAGACCTTTTTAGGTAGAGTACCTTTATTTTGGTTAGGGGCAGTGTTATAGGGATAGTGATAGGGTGAGAGCAGGGTCAGTTTTAATGGAGGGATAGAATTAGGGAAAATTGTAGGGGGGAGTTAGGGAAAGAGTTTAAAATTATTTTGATGTATCAAGTCTGCCATCCTTCTTCCTGGTGGTGGGCTAATGCATGCACACGCTAGCTTTTTGTTTTGTTTTAAGCTGATATGGTATGAAGGGCTTACAGGCGACCAAACTTGGGCCAAAGGTAGCTTTGGTTTAGTGTGTATATGTTAGTATGTATAAGTCTGTGTGTAAGTTGGTTGGGAGGAGTGCTAGGTGGGGAGGGTGTATTTGTGGGTGGTGGTGTTTGCTTTTCTTTTGGGGACCTGACATGGGTCAGTTAGGGACAGGACTTTGTGTACGAACGGTATGGACTCTGACCCATGTGCAGGAGGGGTGGTGTGGGAGAGGGTACAGTTTTAGTGTAGGGATTTTGGTAGGGTTTTCTATTGTTTTTGTAGGTTTTCTTTAGTGTATATATATTTATTTTTAGTTAAATACTATATTATTATGTTCATGTGATTTTGTATGTATATTGTTTATATATTGTTTTCATTTTGTTTCTATATTACAGCATTACAGTAGTCATGGCAGTCGGACCAGTTATTATGTTACGTGGTTTACTTGATTTTCTCATGTTGTTACGTTGTTTATTTAATTAAAAATTTTTTTTTTTTTTTTTTTTTTTTGTAGCCAGGTAGTGCTAAATTTTATGTTTATGTTTATATTTTGCTAAGCCAAGTTGTGCTTTTGTATTTTAATTTTAATTTATAATTTTTTTTTTTTTTTTTTGTGTTTCCCGAATATGGATGATTTTGAGTTGTAGCCAGGTAGTGCTAAATTTTATTTTCATATTTTGATAAGCCAAGCGCTATTTTTTTTTTTTTTGTTCATTTTTGTTATGTGTGTGAGTGTGGTTCGGTTAGGTGGGTTGGCATATTTTAGGTTTTTGTAAAGCTGGGCTGGCCGGTTAGGCAGGGTTTTGTTTATGTTCTTTGGTACCAGTGTATTTCTTATTTATGTTATAGCTGGTTAAGCTTGTTTTGTGTTTTTGTATAAGTTTTGTACTTTTATAATAAAAAAAGAGTGTCAGCAGAGAGCACTGCGGTCGTGACAGAAAAGAAATCCAAAAAGAAAAAAATTTGCTCTGTGGTATGCAGCCGCTAATAACTACTGGAGGGATTAAGATTTTTTAAGAGAAGCAATTTACAAATCTGTTTAACTTTCTGGCATCAGTTGATTTAAAAAAAATAAGTTTTCCACCGGAGTACCCCTTTAACCTTCATCTGGAGGATAACAAAGGACATTTTTCTCCATAGGGAGACCATCACACTGGTGAAACATCAAAAGTCTCTCATCCAGCCAAACAGTACCCCGCTTCTGTACTGTAAGAGTAAGAATTCCATATCAGCTGTCTGCAGATGAGTTCTCTTCCTTTTATAGAAAATTCTGGTTTGGCTGACAATCCCTAGTCATGTTCTTTTAGGGGTCAGTTATTGTCTTACAAGGTATCTACCTCCACAAGATGGCACCAGAGAGACAGTTTTTTCCTTATAGAGAAGAACGAATTAGCATATCTTTTCCCAGGATGCACTGCATGGCTTGTAGGACTCCTTATGCCTGTTGATGTCTCCACAAAGAAAAACAGTATTGCTTGAGAGCTACATCAGAGGCCACTTACCCAGCCAGGCAGTATCCTACCCAGTACTGACTAGGGGCAAGAACACAAAATGGCTATCTACAAATTAGTTTCTCTTCCTTTAAATCAACTGGTGCCAGAAAGTTAAACAGATTTGTAAATTACTTCTTTAAAAAAAATCTTAATCCTTCCAGTACTTTTTAGGGGCTATATATACTACATAGGAAATGCTTTACTTTTTAGATTTTTCTGATATCATGGCCACATTGCTCTCTGCTGACCTCTGCTGTCCATTTTAGGAACTGTCCAGAGCAGGAGAAAACCCCCATAGCAAACATATGCTGCTCAGGACAGTTCCTAAAATGGACAGCAGAGGTCAGCAGAGAGCACTGTGGCCATGATATAAAAAAAATCTAAAAAGTAAAACATTTCCTCTGTAGTATACAGCACCTACAAAGTACTGGAAGGATTAAGATTTTTTAATAGAAGTAATTTACAAATCTGTTTAACTTTCTGGCACCAGTTGATTTAAAAAAAAAAAAAAAAAAGTTTTCCACGGGAGTACCCCTTTAAGCTGATACACTCAGTCGTGTTTTAAAGGAGTTTTACCATGAAGATATATAGGTCTAAACTGATACACTATGTAAAAATAAACATATGTCAAATGTACTGTTTAACAACCCCTCGATGCCGCTTTGACAAGGAAACTACCTCCAACAGGTGGCACTAGAGACGACATACTGCGCCGTTTTAACTCTGTAACTAGATACTGTGGCTAAACCGTCTGTGATTTAATTTTTTATAATCACATTTGGTAAACGTATCTAAATATATACCAGATCACGAGAGGAGTAATCAATGTTAAATGTTTTGCGCGGCCGCTCCGCGCTTCTCATTAGCCGTAAACTTTCTGCACGCATCAATTGCCTCTTTTTCTGCTGAAATAACATAATTGCAGCGTCTAATGCTCCGGGCAGACAAAGAAGAAGCCAGATGATTACAAATACTGGGGGAGGATCGGGTGCTAGGACAAAAATAAATATTAAACGCATTCATAAAATGGAAAACGAAAAGGCTCCGGAATAAATCTGCAGCTTCGGAGAAGGACAATGGTTATCATGATGAGGAAAGATGAGTTATAGACTAAACCGCGGCAGCCAAGATTCAATAACACAGTAAAAAAAATTATCGTTCTCCTAATTGGTTTCCTATTATACATGGCCGTCCGGTATTATACTGGAGTAAAGGGAAGTGTAAAAATCATTTGTGCCTCATTAGGTAATGCGTTAAACAGGAACTCGCGCACATTCTGTATAAAAGTCTTTTCAGCGTATAAATAAAGAAGCACGTACGTGCACTCACCGCTCGGCGGAGGTAGCTGTGTGACGGAGTCCGGTTCACGGGGAGCTGGGTCTCAGCATCAGCGCAGGTAGTATGGCGCTCAGAGGCTACGCCGGAAGTTTCACACGTGAGTGCGTGCTTTTTCGGCCTCCGAGGGAGGGATAATTGCTTAGTATAACTGGTGATCTAGGTCTGTGGAAAGGTTACAATTAGGATTCCTGGTGGTCTAGGGAAGAAAGGGGGATAATTACAATATCATTGGTGGTCTGGGGCTGTGAAGGGATTAATGTTAATATTCCTGGTGGTCTAGGGCAGAGAGGGGGCTAATTACACTATCATTGGTGGTCTAGGGCAGAGAGGGGGCTAATTACACTATCATTGGTGGTCTAGGGCAGAGAGGGGGCTAATTACACTATCATTGGTGGTCTAGGGCTGTGAAGGTGTTAGCATTAGGATCCCTGGTGGTCTAGGGCAGACAATCATTGAAAATACATACACACTTTTCTAGGGCGTGTCTAACGTGTGATGGCACTTGTGCAGCCTTTTTGGCGTCTATGAGGGCGGAGGGTAGGGGCAACAGGGGTTGGGCACACACACTATTTGCCCTTAAATATACATAAGAGAAAGCTAGAGATAGGTACATATTTTGGAGACACAGAAGCTTGAGTAGAAAGTACAATAGAGAGAACAATTACAGTGCAATAGAGAGAACAATTACAGTGCATAAGTGGTGTACGGAGTCATTAGCGGGATATTTGGGGTATTTTTAGACGCACTGTAGGAGGACTTGGCTCACAGCTTGTACCTACCAGAAGCTTCGGAGGCGTCTTGAGCCCGGGCCGATTGCTTCTCCTTCACAGATCACGGTTGCTACTGTATAATTATACCTGACCCTTATCTCAGAAGATGAAGCATTATCCCGGAGGACCCCTTTAATACTGCATGTTAAATCCATTCTAATGTATAAAGCAGTGTATCCCGACCAATGTGCCGCCAGCTGTTGCAAAACTACAAATCCCAGCATGCCCGTACAGCCGAAGGCCGGTTGGGAAACGCTGGTAAAAGACGACACTGCAAACTATAAAAATCTTTGAGAAGGGCCCGGAGGTTGTTGTTCTAGGAAAGAACACGCTGAGATTAGTCGGATGACAACGGAGGAACAAATAAATATGTAACACGTGGAGAGGCCTCAGATGGCGGCCGGGAAAGGGAAACAGATCTGGAGAATATTCACCCTCTGGATCTGTGTGAGCAACAGTGATGGGGAACATGTGCAAAAATATCATGTACTGCATTGTAATGTAATGTATGTACACAATGACTCCACCAGCAGAATAGTGAGTACAGCTCTGGAGAGAGGTTGTGTTCTGCTGAGCTCCAGAGTTTCCCACAGAAGCAGTGATTTTCTTCCACCCCTCCCCAGGTGTGTGGCAGACACCTGGGTAGGTTTTCCTGCTATGGAGCCCCGGGAAGCTGGGGCTTCATCTTGCACCCCCTGTTCTCGGCTGGCGGGGTGTGCAAAGGAACATGCAACAGCCAGTAGTCAGGATGGGGTGAGGAGATCCACCAGGGTCCACAGCCATGTGGGGCCCCCTCCCCCGACCTCAGCTGGGAGCTGCAAATCTTCCAGCAGAAGCTCATCCAGGCAGCGAAGTGTGAAAGTCTGCATCTGTTTCCTCAGAACCCCAGCAATGGGGGGTAAAGGGGCCCAGAGAATCCCTGGCGAGCTTTGGGTCCAGAATCCAGGCCAAGATGGCTCAGTATGAACAGCTCGGCAAACAACTACGAGGCCTCAGAGAGGAGCTGAAGTTTGCAAGTTACCAAGCAAACAATGCAGCAAAGACCAAGAGGGCAGCATTTTCCACCAAGGTGAGAGCTCTGAAGAAACAGGTGGATGAGATTGTGAGGCTGAGATCGGACATTGTGGAGGGAGGTGGTATACTCAGCGAGAGACTTGTGAACAAGGATCGTTTCTCCAGCATGAAGGTCTCAGGACAAGTGAGTAACCAAGATGACTGCCAGAGTGAGGAGGAGGAGATGGAGGGAGGTGAGGAGGGGGATGTGAGTGAGGGGGATATGGATACTGGACCTGTGTGTACCACCACCACTGTTACCCCAGACCCCCCACTTACCCTCAGTGAGGATTATGTAAACCCGGCTCAGGTGGCCTTACCTCCCTCCAGTGAGGATGATGATGATGATGGCAGTGACTGCAGTGATGGCAGCAGCTTGGCAGATGGGGGTCTCCTGCGGGCGATTGTTATGCAGGAGTCCCCCACCCGTCTGGAAAACTTTTCCTTCGGGGATGATTTGGGCCCAGAGGAGAAGGGAAAGAAGAAGAAAGGAAAGGGCAAGAAGAGGAAGAAGACACAAGGAGTTAAGTTTGTCTTTTCTCCTTTCCAGCAGTCTGGGTCGGCTGAAAAGTCGGTTCAGGGTGCTGGGTCCCCCAACCTGCCAGACCCCGTTTCTGTAGTGGAGCGGGGCCAGCATGGGGGATACAGTAGTGCACCCAAAATGGCCGCGGGTGCTATAGAAAAAAAAGAGCACCCTCCTGTGAGGGGGGAGGGTGTCCAGGCACCGGAAAATGGCGGCAGATTCACCCGTTCGGGGGGCGGTCCCCTGGTTGAAGTGGGCGGTACAGGTCCTGGCACTGCAGGGCACTCTCCTGTGAGGGGGGGGGGAGTGTCCGGGCGCCGAACCTTGTTGGTTCAGAGGGCGGTCCCCTAGGTGGCGTGGTTGGTACTGGTTCTGGCGCCAGGGGGCACTCCGCTATAAAGGGGGAGGTTTCCTGCACATCAGCTGTAGCGGGAGTTAGTCCGGAGGGACAGTCTTTTTGCGAGGGGGCATGGCCACCCATGTCAGAGGCGGAGCCTGTGTCTGCACCCCAAGACACAGGAAGAAAGAACTATGCAGCACCAATCCTGAAACCGGCAACCCTTAAACATGAAGCAAAAGACCCAGCCAGCCCAGTCTGTAACACACTGAGGGAGAGTGAACGCAAGAGTGAAAGTGAAAGGAAAAATGTGAATAAAAATGGTAATGTGCAGAATGTGAGTCATGGTGGTGTGCATGGGAGGAGTTGTAGTAGCAGTGTGGATGAGGGGAGTGCAAGCGGAGTGCAAGAAAGGGGTGCAAGTAGTGTGCAAGAGAGGGGTGCAAGAGGAGTGCAAGAGAGGGGTGCTAGTGAAATACAGGTGAGGAGTGGTAGTGGAATGACAGAGAGAGGTGTTATGGCTGTTAAGAATAAGGGTCCAGGTTTGGCCTCTGGTTCAGTTCCTGGTTCGACTGCCCCCCCGGTAGTGGCTGCTTCTCCCAGAAGCTATGCCAGCGTCACTGCCGGGGGATCAGGGGGATCCCCATCTCCGTCTGGCTCTGGGGGTCACTTGCAACAGCGCCTCCTGGAGGCTCTACGTAGGGGAGACAGGTCAATCCATGTAGAGGGGAGGGGTGAGGTTGACCTGTCTTTTTGGATAGAAAGACATGGCTTAGGTGCCTTCCGAGAACAAAACAGGGAGGTGGTCTGGTCCCTCTCGACATCCGGGCAGGAAAGTGGCCGTTGGAATGTGGTCCGTTTAGTGTGGAGGGGCGAAGATGCGTGTCCGCCTCGGGGTAAGGTGGTTGAGCGCCTCCTCCGGATGGAATTCAGGGCAAGTGACATCTTTGCCCTGATCCACCCCTATGGTACTTCCGAGTTTGACATCAGCTTTGTTCGGCCAGAGGGTCTGGAACTTTTCTGGTCGAATTATGAGGTGGTGAAAAGCGAGCCCGGCTGGCGGGATTTCACCGTAAAGGCGATATCCCGTCAGAA
The DNA here is from genome assembly GCF_029499605.1 of Hyla sarda. Lineage (NCBI taxonomy): Eukaryota > Metazoa > Chordata > Amphibia > Anura > Hylidae > Hyla > Hyla sarda. The sequence goes on from NC_079193.1 coordinate 23,728,901, forward strand.
TCTGGCCAAGAAAGTGACCGTATTGACACGTAACGAGTCACTATCTTGCTCTGATATCATGACCTGGCTCAGCCGATATGGGGATGTGACGGACATGCCAAAAAAGAACTATGACGTACATGGGATCTGGTCTGGGGCCTGGACGTTTTCCGTCAAACTGAAGCGTTCAGGGAGCACTGTTTCCCACATCCCATCAGCTGCTTTCCTTGGGAGAGACAGAATCCAAGTTTTCTACCAGGGGCAGCCCAAGGTCTGTCACAGGTGTGGCAGCCCCACTCACTTTAGCGCACCCTGTACCGTGCAGGTCTGTGCTCTGTGTGGTGGGGTAGGTCATCTTGCCGCATCCTGTAAGCAGATCAGGTGTCATCTGTGTGGTGTCTTAGGACACCCTTTCAGCCGTTGTCCTAGCGCCTTTGCCCGTGCGACCTTGGCTGGGGAGAGCAGTAATGTTGCCTCAGTTGGGGAGGGCACTAGTGCGGGTGAAGGTGCAACAGGGTCAGTGAGGAGGAAAAGTCCTGCCAAGCTGAGGCGGGAGGCTAATCGGAGAAGGAGCAGGGAACTGGAGAGTTCCCATGTGGCAGGGGTAGCTTCTGGCCCTGCTCCTGAGGTTAGTCCTGAAACTGCTGAGACCCTGGGGGAGAATGTGCTGGATGAGGAAATGGGGAGAATCTGTAAAGAAGAGGGCAGCAAGGCCGATCTTTCCGATTCCTCCCACTGTGAAAGTGTGGATGAGGAGGATGAAGAGCGGCCAAAAAAGAAGGGCAGTAAAGGGAGAAAGAAGAGGTCAGAGCCCTCTAGTCCCCGTGCTGTGGACCAGCTCCCAAGCGGAAGCTTACCTGCCCCCCCCCTATGATTGATCTGTCTAACCGGTACTCTGTCCTTGAAGACATCTCCTCCCCCTCCTTGGAGGGGGGGGGGTCAGGGATGGGGTGCCTGAAGAGGGGGAGCCTCCAGGGGGAACTGGGCCCTGTCCTGATGGGGCAATTTCCTCAGGGGATGGGGCCAAATCGGGGCCAGGCGGAGATGGGGATTCTAAAATGCACCAGTCAGAGTCTAAAAAACGGTCCAAAGAGAAGGAAGCCTCCTCATCTGGGGATGAGGGGGTAAAGAAGAAACAAAAATGAGGGGGTTAGGGCCGTCTATCTCAAGCACCCATGATGGCGGCACTCACCCCATTGACGCTGGCATCTATTAACTGTGCCAGTATAAAGTCTGATACGGCTAGATTCGCAGCCTTTGATTTTCTCGGCCGTGTTGAAGCCGACATTTTCTTTTTACAAGAGACCAGGTTGTTAGATCTAGCCTCCCTGATAAAAGCCAGGAGAGAGTGGAGGCGCGGCCCCTCCCACTGGTCTCTTGCGGCTGAGCCGTATAGTGGGGTGGCGGTCCTTTTTACCGCTCCTGTTGAATGCAGACGGGTTATTGAGTTAGAAATGGGGAGGTGCCTGATCTTAGATGTCCTCATGAAGGGGCAAGAGCTCCGGCTTATTAACATCTATGCCCCACAAACCAAGTGGGGACGAAAAGATCTCTTTATGAGGATTAAGCCCTTTCTTTTTACAAGCCGACAGGTTATCTTTGGAGGGGATTTCAATACTGTCACAAGATCCCAAGATAGGAGAGGCTCCAATGATCGGTTGGCTTATGATAGCATAGCTCTCAATAGTATAGTTAGGGAAGCTCGCCTAGAGGATGCCCACATCCGGAGCCCCTCAGGCCACGCGGGTTTCACCTATCATCAAGGTAGCTGCAGGTCTAGAATAGACAGGTTTTATTTGAAGGAGGAAGCCGTCTCTTCCGCAGTGTCCGTGGTTGAGGTGGAGTTCTCCGATCACTGTATGATTTTGTTTTCCCTGAATGTTTCAGAGACCCCTCGGATGGGTAAAGGTTATTGGAAGCTGAATTCGTCCCTCCTGGAGGAAGCGGAGGTAAGACAGTCCTTTGAGGATTTTCTTCAGAGTCAGGTACCTTTACTGGGCCTATGTAGTAGTAAGTCAGAGTGGTGGGAGATGTTCAAGAAGCGGGTTGCGGGGTTTTTCCGCCAGCTCTCGAGCCTCAGGTCCCTGAACAGGTATCGCCTGTATCAGGGACTGAGGAGGAAACTCGAGCTTCTCATCTCGACTGGAGGTAGCCGAGAGGATATCTCCAGAGTGAAATCCTTGCTGATGAGGTGTCAGTACGATAAGCATGCATCTTTGGTTTTTGAGAGGGATTTCGGGAAGTACCGCTCGCCCGACCCTTACAGAAACTGTAAGATGTCAGTGAGTAGTAAAGTCATTTCAGGACTGATCGATAGTACAGGATCTCTGAATCGGTCCAGATCAGGGATCTTGGAAGTCGTCAGATCCTTCTACTCGCATCTCTTGGGAAGGAAGGATCTAGATCGAGACGGGATGTCGGCTTTCCTGGCTGAAACCATTCCTGAGCCAGGGGTAGACCCCTCTCTTGATGTTTTGGCAGAAAAAATCAGGGAAGAGGAAGTGAGACTGGCGATTGAGGGGCTTGCCCCCAAGAAGTCACCAGGTCCGGATGGCTTAACATCCGACTGGTACAAGACCTTTAAGGAGTCTTTAGCTCCCCTCTTGACTGAGGTATTCAATGAGTGTCTCTCCTCGGGCACTCTGCCGAAGTCAATGAGGAGGTCAGCCCTGATTCTTCTCTCAAAGGGTAAAGATCCTAGCCGGATTGAGAATTGAAGGCCCATAGCTCTTCTCAATACGGACAGGAAGCTTCTCGCCAAGATACTGTTTAATCGGCTGGTGAAGTTTGCACCCCGGCTCCTTTCGGGGGCCCAGCACTGCTCTGTTCCGGGCCGAAGCACCTTAAGTGCTGTTCTCGGTGTCCGGGAGGCAGTGGAGCGGAGTAGTGCAGGTCTCTGGAAGGGGTACTTGCTGTCCCTGGATCAGGCCAAAGCATTTGATCGGGTGAACCACGAGTACCTCTGGTCCGTCCTCCTAAAATATGGCTTACCGAGTACTTTTGTGAATTGGCTTGTCACCTTATATGCAGGGGCAGAGAGTTTCCCGCTGGTGAACGGGTGGTCTGGCCGCTCTTTTGAGGTGGGGTCCGGAGTCCGTCAGGGTTGTCCTTTGAGCCCACTTTTATACGTGTTCGCAATTGATCCCTTCGTCCGGAGGGTAGATTGTGGGCCGTTGGCGGGAGTCGGGATGAGTCTGGCGGAGCTGGATGTCGCCCAGAGAGTGGTGGCATACACTGATGATGTCACCATTTTCGTGTCCTCCAGAGAGGAGGTCGATGTGGTGATGTCGGAGGTGGAACGCTACTCGGAGGCATCCGGGTCTAAGATCAACCGGGATAAGTGTGAAAGTCTCTGGCTGGGAGGGGGAGATCCCACTTTTGATCTCCCGGACACCCTCCCAGGGCCCCAAGACTCAGCAACAATTCTGGGCATCACATTCGGCCAGGATGATTATCCCACAAAAAATGGGACGGTAAGCTACAGGATGCCACTCATAGGGTGGATCAGTGGAAGGGTTGGTCTATGACCCTCAGGGAAAGGGTACACCTGATCAAATCGCACCTGCTCCCCTTGTTTATCTATCTGGGCAGTGTATGTATCTTGCCAGATGCCTACTACACTAGGATCTACAGCCTGTTTTTCCAACTGTTATGAGGGAACAGGATGAACCTAGTCAAGAGAGAGGTTACGTACCGCACAAGGAGACTAGGGGGTTTATCTATGTAAACCCTGTGGTGTTCTTAACAAACACCTTCTTGAAATCCAACATCTCAAACCTCTGGTCAGAGAGGGCTCCTCCATGGGTACTCTCCTGCAGGGAATGGTTTCGGCCTTTATTTCAGGAATGGGAGACAGGAGGGCAAGTGAAGGACCTCCGTACGCCCCATGGGCATCTTCCGGCTTATGCTACCCCGACTCTGAAGGCGATACGTCGGTGGGGTCTGGAAGTGTGGGAGATCAGGACCCAGTCAAGGCAGTTCCTTGACATACGGGTTCTGTTGACCCACTTCCAGAAGCCTCTGGCGCTCAGGGACTGCCCAGGTCGGGATCTGAGGGCGGGGTTGTATCTTTTAAATATGAAAAGGATCCCCCAGAAGTTTTGGGACTTGGCGTGGCGCTGCTTTCAGGGGAAGCTATATGTGAGGGACAATTTGAAGTGCAGGAGATCTGATGACCGGGGATGTCGCCGAGAAGAGTGCGGGGACATGCTGGAAAGCATGGACCATTTCCTGCTTCATTGTCCCTTTAATATAAGGGTCTACAACCGGGTGGGCGCTTCCATCGGCTGGAGTCAACTTGCCGGCCTTACCTATCCGGAGTGGGCTTATGGGGCATTCAGGACCCTGGGTGGCCGTGATCGGGGCACTTTATTCTTAGTCAGTTTAGTGGTTAGGTACTACACGTGGAATGCACGGTGTTTAGTATCTACACAGCGGAAAGTCCTCTCCGAGGTGGAGGTCTGTAGGAAAATCACTGGTGACCTCGGGAAGATCAGGTCTTTGGAGTATGGCAGTTTTGGTACCAGTAGGGCTTCTCTCCTATGGAGAGGGTTTTCTTTTGATGTGCCCTAGGTACTAGACCTTTTGGGTAGAGTACCCTTGATTTGGTTAGGGACAGTGATGTAGGGACAGGGTTAGGGTGATAGTAGGGTCAGTTTATTTTTAGGGATAATGGTAGGGAGAGAGGTAGGGTGGAGTTAGGGAAAGAATATAAATTTTGTATGTATCAGGATTGCCATCCTTCCTCCTGGTGGTGGGCTAATGCATGTGCACCGTAGCTTTTTGTTTTGTTTTCAGATGTTAAGGTTATGAAGGGCTTACAGGCACCGAACTTGGGCCTAAAGTGGGTTGTATTGTTTGTTTATGTATATTGTAATGCTGATAACGATAAAGTTGGTTGGGAGGAGTTCTAGGTTGGGAGGGTGTATTTGTGGGTGGTGGTGGTTGTTTGTTTTGGTGGACCTGGCATGGGTCAGTTATGAACTGGACATTGAGGACGATGAACTGTATGGACTCTGACCCATGTACAGGAGGGCGGGTGGTGTGGGTGAAGGGACAGTTTAGTGTAGGTTGTTTTATTGTATTTGTAGGTGTGTTTTCTGTATATTTAGGTGTATATAGTGTATATAGTCTATATGTATAATATGTTATAATTTTGTTTATCTTATATTATGGCAGTCGAACCAGTTGTTATTTTTGTAGTAATTTTTCTTTGGTATTTTTGTATCCCATAGTGGATTTCGTTTTTCTTTGGTCTAGGTCTTCTTTTCCCCAAGTTTGGGTGTTTTTGAGTTATAGATTTAATTTTCTTTCTTAACAATTAGGGGAAAAAAAAAAAAGTATGTGTATATATACATATGTATATTAAATTAATGGGGTGTAGTGGGAGTCCTTGTTGTGTGTGTTTTCCCAAGTTTGGGTGTTTTTGAGTTACAGCTAAATTGTGCTATTTTTATGTTTCTTTTTTGGTAACGCAAGTTGAGTATGTATGTGAGTGTTGTTAGATATTTGGTTATGTAAGGTGCGTCTCTAGTATTTTCTAGGGAAAACTGGGCTGGCCGGTAGTGTTGCTCGCGAATATTCGCAATTCGAATATTATTCGCAAATATCGCATATTCGCGAATTCGTGAATTTCGCGAATATAGCGCTATATATTCGTAATTACGAATATTATTTTTTTTTTTTCACAGTACACATTACAGTGATCACCCCTCTCTGCTTCCAGCTTGCGTGGTGTAAAGAAGGCTGTAATACTACTGTGTGAGACTGGCGTGCGAAAATTCGCATATGTTAATTTTCGTATATGCGAATTTCCGCGTATGCTAATTTTGTATATGCTAATATTCAGATATGTTAATTTTCGCATACGCGAATTTTCGCATATGCGAAAATAAAATGAGAATATAACGAATATGCGAATATTCGCGAATATATGACGAATTCGAATATGGCCTATGCCGCTCAACACTACTGGCCGGTTAGGCAGGATTTATGTTCTTTTATTTGAAATGTAAAGTTTGGGTTTATGTTATTTTATGTTGTTGTTTTCAGTTATGGCAAAGTTGTGCTGGTTTTTGTGTTTGTTATGATTTACATTTTTCTAATAAAAAAGATTTACAGGATATAACTCAGGATCAGTACAGGATAAGTAATGTAATGTATGTACACAGTGACCTCACCAGCAGAATAGTGAGTACAGATCTGGAGTATAATACAGGATATAACTCAGGATCAGTACAGGATAAGTAATGTAATGTATGTACACAGTGACCTCACCAGCAGAATAGTGAGTGCAGCTCTGGAGTATAATACAGGATATAACTCAGGATCAGTACAGGATAAGTAATGTAATGTATGTACACAGTGACCTCACCAGCAGAATAGTGAGTACAGATCTGGAGTATAATACAGGATATAACTCAGGATCAGTACAGGATAAGTAATGTAATGTATGTACACAGTGACCTCACCAGCAGAATAGTGAGTACAGATCTGGAGTATAATACAGGATATCTGCCTAATCATAACTCATGTCTTTTTCTCTTCTTTAACCTTTGTAGAATTGGAAGTAACAGGTGCTTTATATGTAGGTCACATGATGTCATCAGTGCTAATACTTTACACAGCGTACAATCTGTTCTTTGTGGTAAAATTGAGCTGTTGAGGATGAAGCATCTTCCTGGTGAGATAAAAACAAAGTAGCCTACAGCAGTATTATGAGGGGAAAAAATAGTTCTATTTGTTGCTTTATATAGAAGGGGTATATGCATGGGAACCAACAGTTAACCAAGTAGTTTTTTTTTTTGTTTTTTTTAAAGCATTATTTCCTCTTTACTTGATCCCAAAAAAAATAATAGACAATTCCCAATGAACAATTGGTCCAGATGTGCTGACACAGCCAGGAAACGCTCTAATCTAAGGCTGGTATGGGTTTAAGGGGTCCCTGGCCTTCTTCTTCTTAGGCTCTTAGTAAGTTTAGTACTCACAGTCCTGTAATACTCTTACCCAAAGGGGCTATTATAATGCACAATGGTTGGCTCCCAGTGGGTTCTCCTGAGATTTGTAGTTTGCTTTATGCTCTACAATGCCCAGCTGCAAGGTGCAGGCAACTGTGGGGTGGCCTGATGACTAGGCCTGGCCTAAGGCCTAACAGGTACTAAAGTGCAGTAAAGCACTCATGCAGCTTATCTTTGCTTATCCCCTTCTGGGTCACTGGCACTCTCAAAGGAAGAATGTAGAAGATGTGACCCTTTTGGTCACTGGCACTATCTGCCAATGTAGAACCCTTCGACTGGGACCAGTGTTCCTGGGTTAAAGGGGTACTCTGCTGCTAGACATCTTATCCCTTCTCCAAAAGATAGGGGACAAGATTTCTGATCGCGGGGGTCCCACTGCTCCGACATTCTAAATAACTGTTGGGTTCCTGCGGCAGTGGTCATGACGTCACTCGTGATGTCACGCCACACCCCCTCATTCATGTCTATGGGAGGAGGCATGTCAGATGAGGCGGGACGTGACATCATGGGGACGTGTCCGTCACGTCACAATCACGGCCTCCGGCTCCGAGCATTCAGAATAAAATGTTCAGAACGCTGGAGCACCGGAGTATCCCTTTAACTATGGTCTGTGGTGGGCTATTGTCTCATGAGACCAAGAGTCTCTCTCTTCCTCCCATCTTCTAGGGATTTCCATCCCAGTGTGGATGTCTACCTGATGCGTATAGTCACATGCTCTGACCATGACACAAAATGGCCTATAGGTGGCAGCAATATCCAGCACATAAATTATACATATAAGTAATACAAATAGAACACACACTGCAAAGTGCATCAATAATAAAGTGCATTATAGGGATTACTTGTCCGACATCCACAACGTGGCTGGAAACACGCAGTGGGATACTGCACTAAGATATGCCCGTCTGCACTTCACCATCATCTGTGGATCTTTAGGGGAGCCAAAAGATGTCAAATCGTCCTCTTCTGTGTGTGTCTGCCATTGTGGAACCACAATAACAAATTCTCAACAACCTGGCAAAGCCTCAGATCACTATGCACAGGGCCGTCTCTGCCTATAGGAAAAATAGGCAGCCGCCTAGAGTGCCATCTTTATGAGGGGGCTGCTCTGCCTGTCGCAAGAAAGTTAGACAACCAGCATCCGAACCACTCAATCAGTCAGCATGGGGCGTGTCTATTTTGGCCAATGGGTGGAGTTAAGAGGGTGGCAAAATTAGCTTTCACCTAGGGTGGCAAAAATCCTTTCACCAGCCCTGACTGTGCGGCAGTGTAATGGATTCTTACTGTACCTCCCTGCTGGGTGTCGTATAACTTGTGTATTGTTTTATGTCTCTGGCATAGGCTTCCACAGTTCTCCCAAAGATTTTGTCAACATTTCCCCGTCCAAAAAAAAAAAAAAGAAAACACATATTGAAAATGTCACAAAATAAAACGTTGCCTTTTGATCGAGTTTATTTGGACGAGTCCCCAATTGGCAAAAGGAGGAATTGGAACGGACTTTGTTGTGTTCATGAAAGGTGAATCCGCAGGTGGATGAAACATCAATTATCGGATGTTTATTTCTGCTGCCAGACACCGCGTCCCTGCATGAAAAAGCGTTTTCTAAGTCCCCACATCTGTTCAACATGCAGAACAGCTGCCTGGGGTTCTCTCCATGAAGCGTAGACAGGACAAGGCATTCTGTAACATGCCACCACAGGACACACTGACACCAGCTCCAGCCTCTATCAGTGCCTTGCGGCGCCATCTTACGCCACTGTAATGTCCGTTTATTTGTTTTTGTATTTTTCTGTTTAGGTGTGTATTCACACACTAGGATGTTCAGAGCAGTTTTCTATTGTCCCTGGATAGGGAATGGTTAATACTCTGAACGAATGAGAACTCAGGTGTGTCAACTTTAAGCCAGACTTCTGCATTCAGGGCAATAATACTATGATGTCTGTTTGTGCAATTCTTTTTGTCTGTTTGTGCAATAATGCTACTATGTCTGCTTGAGCATTTACCTTATATCCATCTTGTTATTTGATCTTAGTTTTTAGCCATGGTTAACTAGTCTTGTTTAGATTTTAGTCTGTGTTTCATTAGTCAGTTTTTAGGATTGTATTTCCTTTCTTCTAAGTAACTGTTCACACTGAGTTTTCTTGTATCTGTTTTCTGAGTTTTTGTAACAAGACATCCCTGTTACCTTTTAATGGGACTCTGGGGAATTGAGATTTAGTACAAGATATCTCTGTGCTCCATGGTGGACTCTGGGAGATTGAGTTCTAGTATCAAGATATTCCCTTGTTTTTTGGGGGATTGAGTTTTATTCCTGTTTGTTTCTGGAGTCAATGCTGACTCATCCATTTCCCAGTTTTGTGTTCTGGACCTTATCTGTTTGTTTGTTTGTTTGTTTGTTAGTTATCTGTGTCCAGTGTGAACAGTGTTCTATATTTATATCCTGTTTGGTTGTTCAGATCTTTGTCCTTTGTACTGTATCTGTTTGTGAACAGTGTCCTATGTTCCTGATCAGTTTGCCTGTTTATATTCTGCCCTGTTAGTATTTGTATCCTGTCTGGTATATCTGGTTGCCTAGAAGTTTTCCGTTTCTATTTCTGGCCTGTGGCTGACTACGTATATTATTTGTTTTTACGCCACTGCACTTTAGCGCAGGCAGTGTCCGGCTCAAAGTTGTCGATTCATCGCTTAGGATGGATGGGCAAGTAGGCAGGGAGAGTGTTTTTAGGGTCAGTTTAGGGTTCACTCTCCCTGTCCCCCAGTTGGTCAGGACAGCCACACTCATAGCTTTAATCTTCTATCTGCATTGCTGTACAGGACATCGCTGCCTACGGTATGGAAAGAATTTGAGTCTGCCTGTCATGTCCCTTGTCAAAAACTTCAAAACATATCAGTAAGTTCTATAGAGATTATCCTATGGTGGTATTTACATCATCCAGATGCTCTAGGCGCTGAGACTAAACACCCGTTTTAGTCAACTGCCACCTTCCTCTCCATAATGTTTATCATTAGAGTTTGGAAAAGTAAAGTTTTACTAAAGTGTTTTAATCCTATACTTTCAATATCTGATGGCTGATCGTGCGATTAACTGACAGCTATTTGATTCCCCCATGCACGTGCATGCTCGACTTTGGTGAGCATGCCAGTTTTCTTAAAGAGGTTCTCCGGTGGAAAACATTTTTTTTTATATCAAATGGCCCCAGAAAGTTCAACAGATTTGTAAATTACTTCTATTTAAAAATCTTAATCCTTCCAGTACTTATCAGCTGCTGTCTACTACAGAGGAAGTTGTGTAGTTCTTTTCAATCTGACCACAGTGCTCTCTACTGCCACCTCTGTCCATGTCAGGAACTGTCCAGAGCAGGGACAAAGCCCCATAGCTAACTTCTTCTGCTCTGTACAGTTCCTCAAATGGACAGAGGTGTCAGCAGAGAGCACTCTGGTCAGACTGGAAAGAACTACACAACTTCCTCTGGAGCATACAGCAGCTGATAAGTAACGGAAGGGTTAAGATTTTTAAATAGAAGTAATGTACAAATCTAACAAAAATAAAAAATAGCCAGCACAACTACCTAATACACGGGTGCACGCTGCTTTGGCAAATACAGAGTATACAAAAAAAAGGTTGCAGAAGCACTCGGTGAAAAAATGGAGGCTCTTAGCGCACTTTTTGATCAAAACGTGTCCCCCCATCCATCACGCAGAGGTGTCCTAATTTTGGATGGGACCCGTTTTGATCAAAAAGTACACTAAGAGCATCCATTTTTTCACCAAGAGTGCTGCTGCAACATTCGTTTTTTTATATACTCTGTGTTTGCCATAGCAGCGTGCACCCGTGTATTAGGTAGTTGTGCTGGCTATTTTTTTTTTTTTGTGTAACCTAGAGGGAATGGCACCCTCTCTAGCCGTGCACCCCTTTCTTTTTCACAGGAGGTTTTTAAATTGATAATGGATCCAGCATGTTACCCAGTCAGAGCCTATATGCCAAGCAGAGGTGAGTGTTAGGCTCAGAATGTGTGTTGGGGTCCCATCCGAAATGAGGCCACCTCCATGTGGTGGATGGGAGGACACGTTTTGATCAAAAAGTACGCTAAGAACCTCCATTTTTTTGACCAAGAGTGCTGCTGCAACCTTCTTTTTTTTTTTGTATTTAACGTACAAATCTGTTAAACTTTCTAGCATCAGTTGATTTGGAAAAAAAATTGTCCCACTGGAGTACCCCTTTAACAGTAAAAAGGGTTATAAACGCTGACAGGCACCTGTAATAGTGGCTTATGAAATTCTCCACACCTGTTTTTTCTTCAGTCGGGATACTTCCATACACATAAGATTGTGGCCTAGTCTTACAGAAATCAGTGGCTTTGATCTTACTGGGGGACATATTGAAACCTTAGTGTGGTTTTTGTTCCACTTTTTACAGGTTTTGGGCCAAATATTTGAGTATTTAAAGTGTATGTTACTCACTAGGTCATGTAGATTCTTTACGTGGCTTCTTTTTATGTGTCTAGCTTCTGTATTTGGTTCACAAATCCCTCCTGCTGCTCACTCATTCTGATATCTACTGCTCAGAAAGGGACGTGTCTGAGACAAGCACTGAGCCCACCCTTACTTACCACGCACTCACTTCCTCCCTCAGTCTGCTGTGCTGTGCTGTGTCTCTTCATCCAATCACTGCAGGCTGCTCTGTAACCCCCTCCTCGTTTTTTTCAGACAGGAGTCTGATAGGACAGGCGTGAGAACAGAGGAGTGCTAGTCCAACCTTCACTTCTTGGACTTTGTACCAGTCTGTGCTTCAGCTGGGACAAAGATGATGCTGCAGCCGGACAGGGTTATGTTCTGGATGGTATGGGGACCCCTAGTGGTCTTTTTTTATAAGCCATGATTTCTATAAAAAAAAAAAGAAAAAAAAAAGAAGTATAGTAGAAATGTTAATATTTTGTCAAGATTTACAACATATATATATATTTTTTTTAATCTGACAGTGCCCATTTAAACTCTGTATAAAGTGGTGGGTTTAATCACACTACATTTTCAAAGGAGTTTACTGCATATAAGGCGTGTTTTAGAGCAATGTGCATGATTGCTGTGAATTTGCAGTTTTTACCATGATTTTAAAATATATAAGACAAATAAAAGGAAATGTAAGCACAGACTAAAGGTGGGCAAATATTTCACTTACCTCCTCATCAACTTAGACCCAGATTTATCAAACTGTGTGAGACAAAAGCCCCAGCGACCAATCACAGCTCATCTATCATATGTTAAGCTGTGCTAAAGTGAAAGCTGAGCTGTGATTGGTTGCTGTGGCTTTTGTCTCACACAGCGTGATCAGTCTGGTCCTATATCTTTTCCACTATATGAAAATAATTTTTGGGGGAAATTTTAACTTTTTTGTCTTTTTTATAGTGGTTTTGTTCTCACTCACAGCATTATTGGATTCAGATTATGATGATTTGACTGAATCTCATTACATGGGATTTGCATATTCCCACCTGAATTTTTGGGGAATTTTTAATTGACAAAATTTGGTGCAAAATGGAAAACAATTGTGCAAACCAAAACCTCGCACATTTAAAAAATAATGTTTGATTAAAATGACTCTAACAGAAATGGCCCAAGTATCAAATATGTCCTCCATTGTATGTGTAGGGGAGCCTATAGTTAATCCTTAGGCCATTTTCACAGAGCCGAAAATGTGCAGAATGTCTACTAGAAAATACTACCAGACATTCCACACATTTACTTGAATCAGCAACACTAGGACCGTTCGAAAATGCACAGTCTTCATAGACGGCAATGCATTTTTTAGTAGAATTAGCAGAAACATTGAGGTACACAGGTTCAATGTTTCTGCGGACATCGAAATCGAGACTTTCACGGCAGGAAACTGTGCAGAAATTACAAATCAATGGGACTCTGCTGCAGCTGAATTTGTGAGCAGAATATTCCCGTGTAATTCCACTCTGAAATTTTACCGTGTGAACATGGAATTACAGGGAATTCTTAGACCTGGTCTGGAGTGCAGGAACTAGTTTGGCAATATCAGAATTTATTATAACAATAAGTAGCTGGTAGGATTGTTAAAGGGGTTAGCCAACATAAGGTGACTTTAGCACTTACCTGCCAGACAATAATGGACATGCTTAGGAAGCAGTTGTGCTAGTCTTGGGGCTAAATGTTCATGTTGTAATTCCACTATAATGCTGTTGATTTATTTTTGTGAAATGGCTGTTGCAGAGCCCTCCCTTCAACTACAAGTCCCAGGATCACTGGTTTGTAAGTGTGAGGTCACCTTTCTCCCTCCCACACATCAGCCACCCCACCCATTGAACCACAGGTGTGCTTACTTCCATGCTGTGCTGTAATCAATAGACCAGAATGATCTCCCTCCCACCCAGCGGTCGCTCCACCCATTGAAGCAGACAGGCTCCCTCTGATCACCTGACTAGTGATGTAATGTCTCGGGCTGCACTGCAACCTGGGAAAACCTGAGACGACACTCATTTTGTATGCTGTTATAACTAAACGCAGAAGATTGCATAAGAATTGCGAGACCAGCCATCAAACACAGGTACAGACACTATATTATGAACTACACTATCTTTACAACCCCTGTAGCATAGTCAAGTAAAGAAATAAATCCTGGAATACCCCTTTAAATCTTTCCATAGGAGTGTATGAGCCTGAGCTAAAGGGCCACACAGTCTATAGACAGATGTTGCACTTGACAAAATGTCATCTTCTCATAAGTCAAGATGGGCATCAAAATGATGGACTACAAAAACACCCATAATCCTACTCATAGATAATATATTTAGTAGGAGGTATGAAATGTAACATTGATTAAAATGTAGGTTCCGTTTCCCCAAAACCCCAAAGCTAAGAATCGATATCATGTCGTAGAACCTCTAGGATGGGTCTTTGCACTGAAAGGGTCACATGACTCCATAGAATGTTCTTGGACTTCTCTACTATTTTACTAGTCTCCTTGTTCCCCGATGAGAAACGCGTTGGATAGGGAAGTACATCTATATGATTTATTATTACCTTATATTTTTGTATTCTTGTTCCCACCCTGATCCACACTTTAGAGTAGGGAGGGATATTTTTAGGTAGGGCTAGCTTTGTGGTGTTAGGTTAGGGCACTCACCTGTACCCTAGTTCCTTTCCCTTTATTGCCTCATTGATCTTTTGGGGTGTTTATGCTTTCATTGTTGTACTATTATCTTATTTATTCAAGTAAAAGTTAAAGGGGTACTCCGCTGCTCAGCGTTTGGCAAAACTGTTCCGAACGCTGGAGTCGGCGCCGGGAGCTCGTAAGATCATAGCCCCGCCCTCTCATGACATCATGCCCCACCCCCTCAATGCAAGTCTATGGGAGGGGGCGTGACAGCCGTCACGCCCCCTCCCATAGACTTGCATTGAGGGGGCAGGGTGACATAATGAGGGGGCGGGGCTATGAGGTCACAAGCTCTCGGTGCCGGCTCCAGCGTTCGGTAAAGTTTGTTCCAAATGCTGAGCAGTGGCGTACCCCTTTAAGTTTTATCTCACCTCATTGGTAACATTTGTTTTATGATATTAATCTATTGCAATTAAAAAGGGTACAATTACCAAAAGGATTTGTGGATACCCTCATTGGGGGAGATTTATCAAAACCTGTCCAGAGGAAAAGTTGCCCAGTTGCCCAAAGCAACCAATCAGATCACTTCTTTCATTTCTCAGAGGCCTTTTCAAAAATGAAAGAAGCGATCTGATTGGTTGCTATGGGCAACTGGGCAACTTTTCCTCTGGAGAGGTTTTGATAAATCTCCCCCACCTCTGTTGTGTATTTTGGAATTTTCTACAGTCACATAATTTTGTTAGAATATCAGAACGACCTTTCATAACAACTCAACCAAACGCTCCGGATCTTCGCCTCGAGACCTTATGTTTGCAACTGACGTGACCAAGATTAGACCTGTCAAGGACTTCTGCTTCCTAACGCACCTCACACTTAGCTGTAGCCGGTAGCTTCGCCCCGCGGGTCGCGATGTGTTGGCTGATGGATTCTTATACAAACTGGAGATCGGCCAAAAGCCCTCCGACCATCTGTGACAGCGAGAGCGGGAGGTGAGAAATAAATATAACAGGACATTTCTGCAGCCGGACCAGAACGTAAAAATCGTCTTCATATGTCTTCATACCCTTGATGACCATTGACATTTTATTGCTATATACTATCGCTATGTATTGCAGGCATGCAAGAAATATTAACCCTAAGCAATCTGGTTACTTCAGTATATGCATAAACTTAACATCAATGCAAAGAAATGTATATACAAGATTCTCCAGTACCAGAAATACATAATAGATATCCAGAAAACCCTCTCAGCTACCTGACAACTCTCTAGTGGGTAACAGATGCTGGGCCGGTTCCACCTATAGGCAAACTAGGCAGCTGCCTAGAGCGCCTTCTTCATGGGGGCGCCACCCTGTCCACTGTAAGAAAGTCTCAAGGTCCTAATAGCAATCGCTCACCCCACTAGTAATGGGATTACATGAGGAGGAGATTACTTTGATAATTTGTCACCCCTGTAGTAAGGTGGGGCGTGTAAAAGGGCGGAGCCAATAGGCCGAGTCTATGGGGTGGCAGAATTAGCTTTTGCCTAATGTGGCAAAAATTCTTGCACCAGTCCTGAACAGATGGAACTGCTGTATTGGGACACCACAGATACACCCCCTGTGTAGGGGAGGGGAAGTCCTAGGATGGCCTCCCTTGGAGGTACACCATTGTTTGCAAACCTTTTACACCTTGGGGAGGACAAATCTAAAGGGTGAAAGGGGCACTCTTCCAGAACGCCGGGTGGTGGCTGCGGAGGTTGTGACGCCACGCCCACGCCCTCGTGATGTCACACCACGCCCCCCTCAAAGCAAGTCTATGGAGGGGGCGTGGTGGCTGCCACACCCCTCCCGCTTGACTTGCATTGAGAGGGTGTGGTGTGACCTAATGAGGGGCGTGACCGTGATGTCAAGACTCCCGCAACCAGCGCTCCAAACAAAATGTTCCGGACGCTGGGGCAGTGGAGTACCCCTTTAAAGTTAGACATTACCCTGGGTATGAAGCACGCTTAACTCCTGAGAACGATTCATAGACCCGGAGCGGGAAACATTTGCGCCATACATTCCTCTAGGAGTTAAAATACTGCTGACGGCTCCTTCTTACAGCTGATTGGGACCACCGCATTGCAAATGTGGGGTCTGGATCAGCTGACTTGACGGCCATAGACTCCTTTTTTGCCTCAGTGCTGTCCGATTTACTTTCTGCTTCTCCAGGCTTCTTTAGCACCAAGAATAGAAATGATACCCCCTAAAAGTTGCGTAATGGTGGGTGTTTTTTTTTTACCTTCTCCATTTAACAGTACAATAAGTTCTTATAAACACACTAGTAATATAATAACATGGTGACAAAGGTTAATAAACAGGTACAGAATCGTGCATACAATGCTCCATAGGAAAAACTATATGCTATTTACTCTCCTCTAGAAGGAAGAAAACTATCTAGTTAAAGGGGTACTCCAGAGGAAAACAAATTATTTCAAATGAACTGGTGCCAGAAATGTTTACAGATTTGTTAATTACTTTTATTTAAAAATCGTAACCCTTCCAGTACTTATCAGCTGCTGTATGCTCATGGAAGTTGTGTAGTTCTTTCCAGTCTGATCCCAGAGCATTGTCTAGACTGGATACAGTTGTCTCCACATCTCAGCTGAGAGCAGGACTAGATATGTACAATTTATCAGTCTACAGTCGAGGCCAGTGAACCTGCGGACCTCCAGATGTTGCTAAACTACAACTCCCAGCATGCCCGGACAGCCAACGGCTGTCCGGGCATGCTGGGAGTTGTAGTTTTGCAACATCTGGAGGTCCGCAGGTTGAAGACCACTCGTCTAAGCTGGTTAGCTCACAGAGCATTGTCTAGACTGGATACAATTGGATCACTTGTCAGCTGAGAGCAGAACTAGCTATGTTCAATGTATCAGTCTGGAGTCCAGGCTATTTAGCTCACGGAGCATTGTATAGACCGGATACAATTGTATCACTTCTCAGCTGAGAGCAGGACTAGATATGTACAATGTATCCATCTGGAGTCCAGACTATTTAGCTCACGGAGCATTGTATAGACCGGATATAATTGTATCACTTCTCAGCTGAGAGCAGGAATAGCTATGTATAATGTATCCATCTGAAGTCCAGGATGTTTAGCTCACGGAGCATTGTCTAGACTGGATACAATTGTTATCACTTCTCAGCTGAGAGCAGGACTAGCTATGTACAATGTATCCATCTGGAGTCCAGGCTATTTAGCTCATGGAGCATTGTATAGACCGGATACAATTGTATCACTTCTCAGCTGAGAGCAGGACAAGCTATGTACAATGTATAAGGCTGGGTTCACATCACGTTTTTACCAATATGGGACCGCATACGGCTGGGGGGAGCTAAAACCTTGCGCTCCCGTATCCCTGCCATATGCCGCCCGTATGTAATGTATTTCAATGAGCCGACCGGAGTGAACCGGTTGGTTCATTTTTGCCCCGTATGCGGTTTTCCACCAGACCTAAAACCGTGGTTGACTACGGTTTTAGGTCCGGTGGAAAAAAGCATATGGGGCAAAATGAGCCGACCGGTTCACTCCGGTCGGGTCATTGAAATACATTACATACGGGCGGCATATGGCAGGGATACGGGAGCGCAAGGTTTTAGCTCCCCCCAGCCGTATGCGGTCCCATATTGGTAAAAACGTGATGTGAACCCAGCCTAAGCCTGGAATCTAGGCTGTTTAGCTCACAGAGCATTGCCTTAACTGGATACAATTGTACCAACTTCTCAGCTGAGAGCAGACATAGCTATGTACAGGTTTGCAGCCACCGTGGCTATGTAAATAATAGGAGATACAGTAAATATTTAATATATTATTCATAACCTCATTCTACTATGTAAATATGTGACTGATCCGGGGAACCTCAGGCAATGAAAATAATGAAGTGACGGAGTCGTATAAAGCTCATTGTAAACATTTGTATGGTAAATAATGGATGTCTGCTTCCGCCTCGTGGAATGTATGTTCCTTCTGTTGTGTAGGAGGGAGAAGTGTTACATTAATTCCTCTAATTACACATGTAGTAAATGTATGTTCTTCCTGTCACTCTTGGCATCGGCATCTGTATTATACTTTGAAAGGGCAAACACCGAAAACCCAAACACAACGGGAAACTGAAAAGATGTCTTCAGTCTTTCTGTCCAGGCATGCTGGGAATTGTAGTTTGGCAAAAGCTTGAGGTACCCTGATCAGGAACACACACATAAATATATATATATATATATATATATATATATATATATACCGTATTTATTGGCGTATAACACGCACTTTTTAGGCTAAAATTTTTAGCCTAAAGTCTGTGTGCGTGTTATACGCCGATACCCCCCCAGGAAAGGCAGGGGGAGAGAGGCCGTCGCTGCCCGCTTCTCTCCCCCTGCCTTTCCTGGGGTCTAGAGCGCTGCTGTCGGCCCTTTTCACCCCCTGGTTATCGGCGCCGCTGCCCGTTCTGTCCCCCTGACTATCGGTGCCGGCGCCGATAGCCAGGGGGAGAGAAGCGGCGCCGACAGCCAGGGGGAGAGAAGGGGCAGCGGCACCCATTGCCGGCGCCGCTGCCCTGTTGCCTCCCCCCATCCCCGGTGGCATAATTACCTGAGTCCGGTCCGCGCTGCTCCAGGCCTCCGTCGTGCGTCCCCGGCGTCATTGCTATGCGCTGAACGGCGCGGCGCATGATGTCAGAGCGCCGCGCCGTGCATAGCAACGACGCCGGGGACGCACGACGGAGGCCTGGAGCAGCGCGGACCGGACTGAGGTAATTATGCCACCGAGGATGGGGGGAGGCAACGGGGCAGCGGCGCCGGCAATGGGTGCCGCTGCCCCTTCTCTCCCCCTGGCTGTCGGCGCCGCTTCTCTCCCCCTGGCTATCGGCGCCGGCACCGATAGTCAGGGGGACAGAACGGGCAGCGGCGCCGATAACCAGGGGGTGAAAAGGGCCGACAGCAGCGCTCTGGACCCCAGGAAAGGCAGGGGGAGAGAAGCGGGCAGCGACGGCCTCTCTCCCCCTGCCTTTCCTGGGGGTATATCGGGGTATACACGCGCACACACGCACCCTCATTTTATCATGGATATTTGGGTAAAAAACTTTTTTTACCCAAATATCCTTGGTAAAATGAGGGTGCGTGTTATAGGCCGGTGCGTGGTATACCCCGATAAATACGGTATATATATATATATATATATATATATATATATATATATAAAAAAAATATATATATATATATATGTGTGTGTGTGTGTTTGTGTGCATATACAGCGGTCCCTCAAGTTACAATATTAATTGGTTCCAGGACGACCATTGTATGTTGAAACCATCGTATGTTGAGACCATAACTCTATGGAAACCTGGTAATTGGTTCTGAAGCCACCAAAATGTCATCCAAAAATAGGAAAAAGTCAGGATTAAAGAAAAATAAGTAGATAACTAATATAGATAAAGCAAATCCTTACATATAAAAGTAAGAAAGATCTGCAGGGAGTTGTAAATCACTGTCTATTTCAGTGTTTCCCAACCAGGCTGCCTCCAGCTGTTGCAAAACTACAACTCCCAGCACACCCGGACAGCCTTTGGCTGTCCGGGCATGCTGGGAGTTGTAGTTTTGCAACAGCTGGAGGCAACCTCTTTGGGAAACACTGGTCTATGTAGAGGACAGGAGCTTCTTCAGGGTCCTGTACAGAACACGCAATGTCCTAAAAAAAGGAAAATGGAGCCTCCCCCACCTGACGCCCAAAGGAGCAGCTAACCCTGGCAGAGGTAAAGTGTACAGAACATGTAATACCTCCTTGTATTGTAGGGGGCGCTACCAGACACCAGTCAGTGCATACACTTCAGTAATACATGTAAAGAGTACAGAACATGTAATACCTCCCTGTACTGTAGGGGGCGCTACCAGACACCAGTCAGGGCGTGCACTTTAGGAATACACGGGTTTTACTAGTGAAATATCCATTCCGATTGGTCGGTTCTTCCAGCCATTGACACGTTTCGCAGATTCCATTGCATTTTATGTTGAGTTTGGTTTCAAGTTACAATGGGCCAGAAAAGACCATTGTATGTTGAAACTATTGTATGTTGAGGCCATTGTAAGTTGAGGGATCACTGTATATATATATATATATATATATATATATATATATATATATATAGATATATAGAGAGAGAGAGAGAGAGAGAGAGAGAGAGAGAGAGAGAGAGAGAGAGAGAGCGCGATATCAGGGAGAGAAAAAGAACACAGCAGAGATTTGGGACCATACTTATCTAATGAGCTTTGTTCTGGCCCTTATGTTTATGTACTGTGCTTGGTTCTGGTACCATACTTATCTAATACCATAATAATAAAAGAAGATTCGTTGTAGTACTGTTTTTTTCCCTTTTTTTTTTACTTCAATGTGATATGACCAAAAATCGGAAATTTCGGCGTTTGGATTTTTTTGCGTTTATGCCGTTCCCTGGGATTAGGAATGTGATCATTTTATTGCTTGGACAATTCTGCATGCGGTGATACCAATTCTGGGAAAAATGGGTCTAAAAATGGGTGTGATTTGAATTTTTTATGCATATATATTTTTTCTTTTTACCACTTTTTTTTTTAGCCACCCCCTTAGGGACCTTTATATAAGCAATCATTTCCCTGCTTATATAGATCAATCAAATGAATTACAGAGCTCTATTGGTACAGCCATAGGCAGTAGCCAAATTACAGCAGCTACATATGCCTTGTAAAGGCCTCGGGCCGCCCTGATAACCGATCAACACCCCAAAAATACATTGTGAGGGTGCCAATTGGACCAGTTTACCATCAGGAATGTACGGCAACTGTTTAAATGATGTGATCGCTAGTGATCCGCCATTACCGGCTGGGGCCAGCTACAGATAGCAGCTAGAACCTGCTGGGTATGGCACGAGCACACACTCCCTCACCTGGCCCTTGGCATAATTATAAGTCATGAGCCGGAAAGGGTCAACAGAAGCCATGGGTTGGGAAGGGTTAACTCAGACTGCTTGCGTCTGTGATCATGGGGAAAACCTTCCTTCCTCTAGACGTGGAGGATGCCCCCTTGTCATGGTTACCAGCCTAGGTATAAAAAGATCACTAGAAAGATCTCTGTACTGTCCATTTTTTCCAAACTGAATAACCCCAAATTCTCCTTTCCTTAGACTAAAGGAACTGTCACCAAGTTCACCCACACTAAACCCAATACTCGGGGTTATAGTGTGGGTGAACAGCAATTCACATACTTTTTTTCCTCCAAATGCCGCTGAGTTATGCGCCGGTAAAGTTCCGTTGTTTGGCCCCTGCATCGCGCTTCAAGGCAGGGCCCCCGGCAGCTATCTGCCTCTGATGCTCTTAAGCTCGCCCCCTTAATTAGCATAATAATTGCCTTCAACTCCCCGTCCTAGTGGAGTTGAAGGCAATTCGGGGCATGAGTCTCATGCCCCATTAGTACAGGGCTCTGTCTTCACCCTCTCGCTTAAGCCTCGCTACTCCCGACTCCCGGATGTAGCGAGGGACCGGCGCATGTGCAGTAACAATGGCCAGAGCATTGAGTTCTGAACACTGGGTGCGGGCTGCGGGGGTCGTGATGTCACCGCCACGCCCCTCATGACATCATGCCACATCCCCTCAATGCAAGTCTATCGGAGGGGGCGTGGCATAAGCCACGCCCCCTCCGATAGTCTGGCATTGTGGGGGCTTGGTGTGATGTCACAAGTGGTGTGGCCATGACGGCACAACCTATGCAGCCCACACCCAACGTTCAGAACAAAATGTTCCGAACGCTGGGGCAGTGGAGTACCCCTGTAACATATTCTTAACCTGTGTACTATGAATTGTGGGGGCAAATGCTTTGTCAGAAGGGCAGACGAATGTAACCCGAGGTTTATGGCCAACCATTCTAACTATCGTGCAATGTCCAACCATCAGGCATACCTGGCTGTGTCATAGTAATTCAGAAAGACACAGATCTCTGAGGACATTAGACAGAACCTCTATTCTCTCTTCTTTGCAATGATTATATGTATCACTATGAGTAGCTGGCAATGTTATGGGGGCACTATGTGACTGGCATGGATACAGAAGGTGGCAATATTTGATTGCGAGAGAGAAGGAGATGAAATGGAGGGATTCTTCCATTCATGGTTGTTTCTGTGTTCTCTCATGTCAGACATGGTGTCCATCAATTGGCATCAATAAAAATCGCAGGCACCAGGGGTTGGATTTGGCTGGTTCGGCAATGATCTCTTGAACTAATTTTCACCACAGCTGAAGCCTATTTCAGTGCCGTATACTGTATGTGTGTATATATGTATGTATATACCTCTGTGCTATGAATGGCAGCATTAAAGTAGGACTGTATGTGAGTATTGACGTGTAGGAGTCTTAGTTGACAACTATATGGCGCCATAAATTGTCTAGTACATTGGGGGTTATTGAGCACTGCGTCACAGTATTAATTTAGCAGTGTATGGTGATATTGAATACTGTATTGGGGTATTAACTGGGGTATCACTGGTAACTTTAGAGTAATAGCCATATTGCAGTGGGATATTTGCTCAGACTTGAAACTGTAGGCTTCATATTCTGGATGAGCGCCACACTTGGTTGAGTTTGAATAAATGGGGTTGAGCTGCGATGAGTTGCCATACATATCCAATGGAGAGATGTAGCTCTGTGTTTGGAAGAAAGCAGCCATGTTTTTTTTATATCCCATTAATGCAATAATAACTGTTCCGATTCCTTTAAAGGGGTATTCTGCCTCTTAAACATCTTATCCCCTATCCAAAGGATAGGGGATAAGATGTCTAATTGTGGGGGTCCCGCAGCTGGGACCCATCCACAATCCCCATTCTGTGCCAGGTGCTGCTCCATTCTCGTGACGTCATGCCACACCCCCTCCATTCATGTCTATGGGAGGGGAGGGGTGTCACAAGGGGGCGTGGACTGGAGCATCACTTGGCACAGAATGCCGGTGTGAGGTGTTTTTTTGCGCCCCCGTAGATCCATGCGTCCGCTCCTCCCCCAGCTCTCCGAACATTTCCGAAGCTAGAACTGGGGGAGGGCAGAGCAAGGGGAGGGAGGAGGTTTACGCCCCCTCCCTCATCTCCCCTCCCTGAGCTCGGCTGGATGCAGATCTCCACGGCACGCCCCCTCCCTGAGGACATAGATCGCAACGGCAGGCCCCTCCCTCATCTCCCCGAGCTGAGGACGTAAATCATCTCCACGGCAGGTCCCCTCCCCCATCTCCCCTCCCTGAGGACATAGATCTCCACGGCAGGTCCCCTCCCTCATCTCCCCTCCCTGAGGACGGAAATCTCCACGGCAGGTCCCCTCCCTCATCTCCCCTCCCTGAGGACGTAGAGCAGTGCTCCCAATGAGCTCTATGTGTAAAGGGGGACATACTGCACGGGCTAAAGGGGGACAAATTGTACAGGCTAAAGGGGGACATACTGCATGGGCTAAAGAGCCCGTGCAGTATGTCCCCCTTTACACATAGAGCTGATTGGAAGCACTGCTCTACGTCCTCAGCTCGGGGAGATGAGGAAGGGGACCTGCCGTGGAGATCTATGTCCTCAGCTCGGGGAGATGAGGGAGGGGATCTGCCATGGCGATCTATGTCCTCAGGGAGGGGGCGTGCCGTAGAGATCTATGTCCTCAGCTCGGGGAGATGAGGGAGGGGACCTGCCGTGGCGATCTATGTCCTCAGGGAGGGGACCTGCCGTGGAGATCTATGTCCTCAGCTCGGAGAGATGAGGGAGGGGACCTGCCGTGGCGATCTATGTCCTCAGGGAGGGGGCGTGCCGTGGAGATCTGCGTCCAGCCGAGCTCAGGGAGGGGGCGTGTACCTCCTTCCTCCCCTTGCCCCAGCTCTAGCTTCGGGGGAGGAGCGGACGCATGGATCTACGGGGGCGCAATAAACCACCTCACACCGGATTCTGTACAGAGATTGTGGGGGGTCCCAGCGGGGAGACCCCTACAATCAGACATCTTAACCCCTATCCTTTGGACAGGAGAATGTCTAAGGGCGGAATGTCCCATTAACTCCCTATATATAATCTGCATTGATGCATTCAAAATATCTGGAAGAAGACCTTGACCTTCACTTTTCCTTCATACTGAGTATACTGAATGCAACTTTTCTGCTTCATTGAGAAACCATTCCTAATTCTTGAAAACGTTGCCTGATTTTTCTATTATCTCAACAACATTTCAGACTCCATCAAATCCACTGTAGGATTCCACATCGCCTTTATATTGGAGGTCACCATCAATAACAGAGCTTTAGCTTTTTCCTACCATCCTGTGCAGACAGCAATATAAAATATAAAGAAAGATTGGTCCATTGATCTAAGAAGTATAATTCTTTTAGCACTAGCCTTCAGCAGACTACATATTATTTCTAACTACATAAATCTGAAATGATATAAGATGACGCCCTCAGTCTTCGAAGAGATTCTGTTCAGTAGTCGGACAGTCAATGGAAAAGAGAGAGGAGAGGGGAGATGATGAGAGGAGCATCATGCTGTGGGAGGAGAAAGGGGACCAGGGGGAGACAAAGAACACAGCAAAGATTTATGTAGTGTGCTTGGCTCCGGAACCATTCTTATCTAATGAGCTTTGTTCTGACACTGTACTTATGTATTGTGCTTGGTTCTGGTACCATACTTATCTCATACTATATATGTGTAACAAGATTTGTTCTAGTACTATATGCATTGTGGTTTATTCTAGTACCGTAGAAATTTGATAAACTTTGTTCTGGAACTGCATTTATAGCTTTGTTTTGGCACTGTAACAAGCTTCGTTTTGGCACTGTATTTATGCACTGTGCTACATTCTGGTACCATATAAATGTAATAAGCTTTGGTCAGAGACTGCATTTATGTAACACGTTTTGTTCTGGCACTGTCTATGTGTACAGTGCTTGACTCTGATACAGGATATATTTGGTCTATTGGCTAAAGTTAGGTAATTTAGGGACAAAGAACAATTATACAACCAGGATTGCTGTCAAGGTACAGATAAAAATGTTGCTATCATGAGCACAGTAGCACTAAATCATGGTTCCGCAGTCAAGTGTGTGTCATCTAAAGAAAGATGTATGTGAGCGGCTATGCATATACTGTAAGCAAAGCTGAACGCTTTACTTTACTGGGCTTTTCTGCTCCTGTATAATCCATGGCATAGTATGCCAATAGCATATTATGCCATAGAAATAGTGAGGCTCACCAGGATGCCAATCATCTTGTTACTGTTTTAAAGTAACATGCTGTCACAGCAGGAAGGGAAAAGTGCAGCCCTGAGCTCATCCACAGAAATTGTCCTTGTCTACTTGAGTATGCACCCTAAACGACAGATTCTCAACAGGAGGGCGGTCCCTGTCCTAGTAGGTGAAGGGGCAATACAAAAGTCAGGGAAGCGGGTCAGGGTACAAATGGGTTAACAGGCAAGTACAAAAAACAAAATCCAGGGGTTAAACACGCCACAGACTGTGGTCAAACAAGCCAGGTCCAAACCGGGATAGCAGTAAAGGTATGAAATCAATAAGAAAAGAATATTAATGTCACAAGCCAAGGTCAGAATACACAGGATTAAACAAGCTAGGTGTATACAAGAGCTAGTACAGAGGAACTGTCACATTGGGCAGGGAATAAGGAGGCCCTACTTTCACCCAGACCACTGTCTATGTCTACTTGACAGTCTGCCTGGAAAGTGAACTCTCAACTGGGAGATGGTCCCTGCGCTTGACTAAAGCAAAATCCTAGCTTGTTTAATCCAATGTATGCTGACCTCGGCTTGTGATATTACTATTATTTGCTTGCTAATTTGGTACCTTTGCTGCTATTTCAGTTTGGACACAGCTTGTTTGATCACTCTCTGTCAGTTGGTGTGTTTATGCCCTGTATTTTGTGTCTTGTACTTTTTCTGTTAATCCTTTGTACCCTGATTTGTTTTTCTCATGTCTGTTTTTTTTTTTTTATAAATGTTGGACGATGTTATGCCCCTGCACTTACTGAGAACAGGAATGATCCAACATTTAGGGCAGAAACTCAAGTAAGCAGGGAAAGTGGCTGTAGGTGAGCTCTGGGCTTGGATCTGGTACCATGTTTATATGAAAAGCTTTGTTCTGTTACTGTATTTCTGTCCTGTGTTTAATTTTAATATCATTGGTATTAAATGTAATATGTTCCTATAACATTTTAATATTGTAAGCTTGATTCTGTTACAATATCTTTTAATGGATTTTCTTCCTTTCTTAGTCCCATGGGGATTTCCCAGTTTTGGATATACATCTCACAGTCCTATCACTGTGTTACTGGTCAGCTCTCTGGGATCCTGGCCTAGCTGTCAAGACTGTTACCATCTGTCAACCTCAGTAAAACTACCATTAACCCTGATCTGGTCTTGGACTCTAATTTGCCCTGCCTTACTAGGACTAGCGGTGCTATCGTTCGGGTGGTTCTCGGTAAAACTAAGCCCTGGCGTCACGAACATTTAGGGGTTAACACCATCTGCCCCTAGGCTACAACCTCTGCCCCATACACCTCATCACACCCCGTGGCTCACCACACCATTATAATTATTAGTAGCAGATGAAACAAATCATCTTATCAAGCTTTTACATGGGACGGCATTTAAACACATCTCATTATTTTAACTGCTTATTCTCACGTTGACTAGGCAAGGCAGATCCAATTGGATAAAAGGAGAAATCCAACTCTGCTACATCAGTTTGTTATTCTGACTAACTGAAAGCTATGAAACTTGATGTATTTTGGGGGGATATACAGTAAACAGTGTTATCTTTTTATGACAATTACCATATTCCAGGTCACAGAACAGGAGGGAGTATAATACATTATCATAATGCGGGATTTAATGAGGAACACAATGGATTTTGGTAAAACATTTCCACTGAGCTCTTGCGGCCAATCAGACACGTGCTGGGATTTTCTAATCTGCTTTTGATTGATAAAAGCGACACGCTGCTTGGTTGATGTTCAGTATGCTTTTTGCATGTAGATGCCGTGCCGGACTTTAAATCCAAATATATTACAATTGAAAGCCTTACATGCCATGAAGGGAGCTATGAGCCAGCTATGGGCCTAAGGGATTTGGGGCCCTGATCTCACTCCCTACTACATATGCCGTCCCTATATACCATCTTCATTTCTAAACTGCATATCTCATCCACATATTCCAACCTCATATCCCTACCTCATTATCCTACCTCATATCCCATCCTTATATCCCATCCTTATATCCTGACCTCATATCCTATTCTTTTGTCCTTACCTCCTATCCCTTCCTTATATCCTGTCCATATATCTCATCATCATGTCATGTCCTCATATCCTGACCTTATCTCTCATCATCATGTCCTCATATCCTAACCTTATATCACATGATCATGTCAAGTCCTCATATCCCGACCTGATATCCCAACCTCCTATCCCTTCCTCATATCCTGTCCTCATATCCCGTCATTATATCACATCATCATGTCATGTCCTCATATCCTGTCCTCATATCCCATCCTTATATCACATCATCATGTCATGTCCTCATATCCTGTCCTCATATCCCGACCTGATATACCAACCTCCTATCCCTTCCTCATATTCTGTCCTCATATCCCGTCATTATATCACATCATCATGTCCTGTCCTCATATCCCGTCCTTATATCACATCATGTCCCGTCCTCATATCCTGTCCTTATAGCCCATCATCATGTCCCGTCCTCATATCCCGTCCTTATATCACATTATCATGTCCCGTCCTCATATCCTGTCCTTATATCCCATCATCATATCCCATCCTCGTATCCCGACCTTATATCCCATCATCATGTCCCGTCCTCATATCTTGTCCTTTTATCCCATCATCATGTCCCGTCGTCATATCCTGTCCTTATATCACATCATTATGTCCCGTCCTCGTATCCCGACCTTATATCCCATCATCATGTCCCTTCCTCATATCTTGTCCTTTTATCCCATCATCATGTCCCGTCCTCATATCTTGTCCTTATATCCCATCATCATGTCCCGTCCTCATATCCCGACCTTATATCACATCATCATGCCCCGTCCTTGTATCCCGACCTCATATCCTGTCATCATGTACCAATCTCACATCCCATTCTCATACCCTGTCTTCATAACCTGTCATCATGTCCTGTCCTCATATCCCGTCCTTATATCACATCATGTCCCGTCCTCATATCCTGTCCTTATATCACATTATCATGTCCCGTCCTCATATCCTGTCCTTATATCCCATCATCATATCCCATCCTCGTATCCCGACCTTATATCCCATCATATTGTCCCGTCCTCATATCTTGTCCTTTTATCCCATCATCATGTCCCATCCTCATATCCTGTCTTTATGTCATATCATCATGTCCCGTCCTCATATCCTGTCCTTATATCACATCATTATGTCCCGTCCTCGTATCCCGACCTTATATCCCATCATCATGTCCCTTCCTCATATCTTGTCCTTTTATCCCATCATCATGTCCCGTCCTCATATCCCGACCTTATATCACATCATCATGCCCCGTCCTTGTATCCCGACCTCATATCCTGTCATCATGTACCAATCTCACATCCCATTCTCATACCCTGTCTTCATAACCTGTCATCATGTCCTGTCCTCATATCCAGCCCCAATATCCCATCCTCATATTCTGTCCTCATACTCCATCCTCATATCTTGGCCTCATATCCCGTCCTCTTACCCCATCCTCATATCTTGACCTCATTTCCCGTCCTCTTACCCCATCCTCATATCTTGACCTCATTTCCCGTCCTCTTACCCCATCCTCATATCTTGACCTCATTTCCCGTCCTCTTACCCCATCCTCATATCTTGACCTCATTTCCCGTCCTCTTACCCCATCCTCATATCTTGACCTCATATCCCGTCCTCGTACCCCATCCTCATATCTTGACCTCATATCCCGTCATCATATACTGACCTCACATCCGTTCTCATATCCCATCATCATATCCCATCCTCATATCCTGTCTTCATCTCCTATATCCCATCATCATATGCCATCCTTATATCACAACGTCATATCCTATTCTCATATCTTATCCTCATATCCAGATGAAATGAAGGCATCGTAATAATCTATGATGTCATCAATTTGAGTCATTAGACCCGCGGTCGGCTGAGACTTACATCTAT
This sequence comes from Hyla sarda, assembly GCF_029499605.1. Lineage (NCBI taxonomy): Eukaryota > Metazoa > Chordata > Amphibia > Anura > Hylidae > Hyla > Hyla sarda. The sequence goes on from NC_079193.1 coordinate 23,758,230, forward strand.
AATATGGACACAAACATTCACCCATATTACACTCATGTGAATGCAGCCAAATGTCTATGTCAGTGTTTCCCAACCAGGGTGCCTCTAGTTGTTGCAAAACTACAACTCCCAGCATGCCCGGACAGCCGAAGGCTGTCCGGGCATGCTGGGAGTTGTAGTTTTGCAACAGCTGGAGGCACCCATGTTGGGAAACACTAGTCTATGTGATGGCATCTAATAGGGCCGAAATATAGTAATATAGGGCCCATATTATAGCTTCATCTCTCCCCCCTGTAGATGCTCTGATTCCTTATCTGTGATTTCTATTTAGCACAGCTACAAAGTCAGCAGGTTTAACTCTTACCCTGCCTTACCGTAGCTGCAGGAAGGCACATGGCAGTGTAAGACCGGGTTTACACTACCGAAAATTCAGCTGCTTGAAGGTAACATGCAGGTGAAGGGTTTTCTGTTAACCCACTCACATTGCAGAATTTTCTGGGCGGAATTTGGGACAGAAAATTCTGATCGAATAATTCCGCCAGAACATTTAAACTGCTTAATGTTCTGCCGGTATCAGTGCCGCAGACATTGCAGTCTATCGGAACGGGATAAGAAGCTGGTAGCTACAGAAAAAAGGCCGGTTTTTAGTGGAGGCGCTGCTGTATGTGTACGAAAGGATGGAGAGACTCAAGCCAGCACAGTTTATTTTGCAAAAAGGAGTGGACAACGCATTTCGGCACACTTAAGGTGCCTTCCTCAGGTCCAAAGAGTACAATACCAACTTCTATATTAGTAGGCAGAGTAACTGTATAGGAAATGCCGAGGGGCAACTCAGCTCACTCACCACACCGTAATGTAGTCCTGGGCTTCGTAGAGAGAAAACAGTCTGGAGCACGAACACGCGGGCCGCTTCCCGGTAGTGGCATGCAGATAAAGGTAGGAAGTTCAGCTCACTGACCAGAAATATTAAAACGTAACCTTTACTGTGGACGGTTAAAATCCATGAGGACAAGAAAAACTAAATAGTGTATAAAAACATCGCGCCGACGCGTTTCGGGCTGCAGACGAGCCCTTAATCATGATTAAGGGCTCGTCTGCAGCCCGAAACGCGTTGGCGTGATGTTTTTATACACTATTTAGTTTTTCTTGTCCTCATGGATTTTAACCGTCCACAGTAAAGGTTACGTTTTAATATTTCTGGTCAGTGAGCTGAACTTCCTACCTTCTTTCTGCAGGCAGAGTAACTGCTCGTGATCCTGGGTGTGGTGGCGCTGGCGTGGTCTATCGGAACGGCAATGTCCGTGCGGTTCTGGCATCCACTGATTCAGTTGGCACTGGCCGCACTTGGAATCTACGGAGAGGTTTTGTCTTGCCAGAAATTGCGAAGTGTGAACCCAGCCTTAGGATTCAACCAGTAATAAGTCACAGATAAGGAGAAAGAGCAGCCGGAGAAGAATGCGAATTTTCATGCAAATTTTCGCATTGGAAAAAAGAGAATGAACATAGCGAATATGCGAATTTCGCGAACATAGGACAAATAATCGTCAATATATTCGCAAAATATCGCGATTTTGAATATGGCCCCTGCTGCTCATCACTAGCGGTGAACCCTATGCACACACCTGGATCGGCCCTGTGTGTCCTGGCAAACCCCACCATTAGGCAAGCTACATTGTGAAGCCTTCATCCTTTTAAGGGATTTTTACAGATTTGTCAATGACTTCTATTTAAAAATATTAATCCTTCCAGTACTTATCAGCTTTATATGCTTCAGAGGAAGTTGTGTAGTTCTTTCCAGTCTTCCCACAGTGCTCTCTGCTGACACATCTGTCCATGTCAGGAACTGTCCAGAGCAGGAGAGGTTTGCTATGGCGACTTGCTCCTGTTCTGAACAGTTCTTGACACGGACAGAGGTGTCAGCAGAGAGCACCGTGGTCAGACTGGAAAGAACTACACAACTTCCTCCGGAGCATACAACCGCTGATAAGTACTGGAAGGATTAGGATTTGTATATAGAAGTGATTCACAAATCTGTGTAACTTTCAGACACAAGTTGATTTGAAAACATTTGTTTTCCTCTGGAGTACCCCTTTACCTAGAAGACAAGTGCTGCGTGCTGATCTATTTTTCAAAATAACAGACACTGCCATGGAACCTGATGGACCCTACTGAATGTCTGACCATTGGGATCCATTTGATGGGTCCAGAAATGTATCATGGTTTCCAAGATAACCACAATGCATGTGTGAATAGAAGTATACAAGTCACTTAAAGGGGTTATCCAGGAAAAGAAAAACAGAGCTAATTTCTTTAAAAATAAAAATAAAAAGCTCCCTGTCTTTCTCCAAGTTGGGTGTGGTTCCCCAGACACACACAACCTGGGGACAGATGTGGGACTATTTTTGAAAGAAATTGGCTCTGTTTTTATATTCCTGGATAACGCCTTTAAAGGGATTCTCCACTGGAAAACATTTTTTTTAAATCAGCTGGTTCCAGAAAGTTAAGCAGATTTGTAAATTACTTCTATTAAAACAATCTTAATCCTTCCAGTACTTATCAGCTGCTGTATGCTCCACAGGAAGCTTTTTTCTTTTTGAATTTCCTTTCTGTCTGACCACAGTGCTCTCTACTGACACCTCTGTCCATGTCTTGAACTGTCCAGAGCAGGAGAGGTTTGCTATGGGGATTTGATCCTACTCTGGACAGTTTCTACATCTGACAGAGGTGTCAGCAGAGAGCACTGTGGTCAGACAGAAAGGAAATTTAAAAAGAAAAGAGCTTCCTGTGGAGCATACAGCAGCTGCTAAGTACTGGACGTGTTAAGATTTTTAAATAGAAGTCATTTACAAATCTGTTTAACGTTCTGGCACCAGTTTATTTAAAAAAAAAAAAAATTTCAGTGGAGTACCACTAGGTGTCTCCCTACTTGTCCATAGCACATTTCCCCCATCTCTTGCACAGACTTTGGACTCTGGCCTGGAAGAAGTCCAAAATCAGGAAATGCAGCCTGGAGTGCTCAGGGGGGGGGGTTCAGTCTTATCCAATCATAGCTCATCTCACACTGAACTGCTCTGGGGGTGTATAGCAGAGTGAGGGAGGAAGTTCTCCCCTCTATGGCTTCAGATGATGTCACGCCTGCTAGGGAACGCTCCCTTCCCAGTCTGTGAATCTGACTGAGACTGAGCAGAAAATACAGAACAATATCAAGGTAGAAAACTAAAAAATAATAAAAATAAAGGCAGGGGGTGGTTTATCATGATGGGGGCAGTGATCTGGGGGGATTATAAAATATAACAAGATCATGGCAGGTATTCTTTAAACCAATGCTTTCCAACCAGGGTGCCTCCAGTTATTTCAAAACTACAACTCCCAGCATGCCCGGACATCCAAAGGATGTCCGGGCATGCTGGGAGTTGTAGTTTTGAAAAAGCTTAAAGAACACATAAGCTTTTCCCAGTCCCAAGATAAATCCTTTTATAAGGGAAGATGAAAAATGATGGGGGTAGGGCACTGCGCCCTACAATGATATTACAGTAATATGTGCCGTGCGCGGCTGGCGACACGATATAACGCACTATTAGACTGGACATGATTGATGGCTTTCCCTCTTATTGCCGGGAAGTCAATTGGCCTCGATAAGATGGAGTGGAAGTTACTCAGATCCTCTGTGATAAGGAAGTGAAATCTTCTGATAACTTTATTATCATCATTCGGGATTATTACTTTTTTTGCCATCGCTCATAAGGTTTCACGGGACTCGCGGAAGAGGCAAAATATACGGCTTTAGCTTCTTGGGTATCTTAAAGGGCCAGTAAACCTCCAGTATAAAGCTTTATCCGTGTCTGCTTTGCCTATCCAAACCCCCCTTCCCGGATAAGGCCCACCCTGGTCCCTGTGGAGGTCTCACGCAAATACCTTATATTGGGTGAATTTAACCCCTTCAGGACACAGCAAATTTTGCTTTTTGCTTTTTCGATTTTTCCTCCCCGCCATCTAAGAGACACAGGGGGGAGATTTATCAAAACCTGTGCGGAGAAAGTTGAACATTTGCCCATAGCAACCGGTTAGATCACTTCCCCAATTATTTTTATTCTTTTTAAAAACTTTTTTTTTACTTTTTTTTTTTTTTTTTTTAAAGGGGGGGGGGGGGAGGGTGTTACGTAGTGCACTTTACTGTAAAACTGACATGTTATTTTTATTCTTAAGGTCATTATGGTTTATTTATGTTATTTTTTTTTTTTTTTTTAAGAAAATGAGTATGCTTAAAATTGTCCTTCTGAGGGATAACTTGTTTGTGCCATGATGTGTACTTTTTAATAGTGTTGAGCGGCATAGGCCATATTCGAATTTGCGATATTTTCGCGAATATATGAACGAATATTCGTCATATATTCGCTAAATTCGCATATTCGTAATATTCGCGTTATATTTTCGCATATGCGAAAATTTACATGTGCAAGAATTCGCATATGCGAAAATCCGTACGCCAGTCTCACACAGTAGTATTAGAACCTTCTTTAGACCACACAAGCTGGAAGCAGAGAGGGATGATCACTGTGATGTGTACTGTGAAAAAAAAAAAAAAAACTACGAATATTCGTACTTGCGAATATATAGTGCTATATTCGCGAATTCGCAAATATGCGATATTCGCGATTAAAATTCGCATTGCAACACGAGCAACACTACTTTTTAATGGTACTGTTTTTGTTTTGTTTTGTTTTTTATCTGATAAATGATGTAACGAAAAATCCACTCACCATGTGGGATCATGTATAAATATTTTAGACAATTTCTTTTGTGGTGATTACAAATATGCTTCCTTTTTATTATTATTGTTTTTTTTTTTTTTTTTTTTTTTTTTTTTTTTTGTAAAATGGGAAAAGGGGTTCATTTACATTTTTACTAAAGGGGTACTCCGGTGAAAAACATTTTTTTTTTTTTTTTAAATCAACTGGTCTACTTCTATTTAGAAATCTTAATCCTTCAAGTACTTATCAGCTGCTGTTTACTACAGAGAAAGTTCTTTTCTTTTTAAATTTATTTTCTGTCTGACCACAGTGCTCTCTGCTGACACCTCTGTCCATGTCAGGAACTGTCCAGAGTAGGATAGGTTTGCTATGGGAATTTTCTCCTACTCTGGACCTGACATGGACAGAGGTGTCAGTGGAGAGCACTGTGGTCAGACAGAAAAGAAATGTAAAAAGAAAAGAACTTCCTGTGGAGCATACAGCAGCTGATAAGTTCTGGAAGGGTTAAGATTTTTTAATAGAAGTAATTTACAAATCTGTTTAACTGGCACCGGTTGAATAAAAAAAAAAAAAATTTCCACCGTAGTACCCCTTTAAGGGAGGGGCTTTTATATTATTTTAAAAACATTTATTTGTCCCCATAGGTGAGTATAACAGACATTCATCAGCTTGCATCACTGTATTCCTATGGCATAGCATTGTACAGTGTGATCGGCACTAGAATATACTCTCTGCCAGGCTTTATCATTGAGGCAGGAGGTTGGTAAAGTGACCTCCTTCACCATCTTAACTCATCGGACCCCCATAGTGCAATCGTTGTCACTTGTCATTTATACTTTTAGGCACCATAATTGACATTGATCACAGTGTTATTGACAGGCAACAGCAGGATAGTAGCAGTCACTAGTGTTGCTCGCGAATATTCCAGGCTCTAATACTACTGCGTGAGACAGGTGTACGAATTTTCGCATATGTGAATTTTTGTTGTGTTAATCATCGCATATGCAAATTTTCACTTATGCTATTTTTTGCATATGCTAATTTCCGCAAATGCTAATTTTCGCATATGGAAATTTTCGGATATGCGCATTTTTGCATTTGTGAAAATAAAACGCGAATATTACGAATATGCGAATTTAGCGAATATATGATGAATATTCGTCCATATATTCGCGAAATATCGGGAATTCGAATATGGCCTATGCCGCTCAACACTTGCAGTCACCCACTTTACAGCCATTTATTGTTTACACAATGGCCCTGATTTACTCTTGTGTGGTGAGGGTGTGATGAAGGGCAGATGTTATTACCCTAGGGGCAGATGGCATTAACCCCTTGTATTCGTGATGCCAGGGCGTGGTTAACCTCTGCACAACCCAAGGTATGGCCGCTGTTTCCTGAGCCAGGCGCGAGGCAAATAATGACTCCGATGCCAAGTTACAGAACTACGGCAGCTTTACGGAGGTAGACAGGTGTTATAGTCTTTACAGCTCAGTTAGGCCCAAGGAGATGACCAGTGACTTAGGAGACTTGTGGGCTCACTGGGACTTGTTTTACTGAGAATTTTTTTAAAGGGGGCGTGGTCATCGGGAAAAGTTGACTTGGTCGTCTAAAAGGGGGCATGTCCCTGATATTTTTACAAAAACCCAACATACTGTATTTACTAAGGTTTCCACAGAAAATGTGGTGGATTTTAGCTGAGTATAAAAGCAAAATGTAGGGAAACCTTAGTAAATACCCTGGAAAAAAAAATGAAGGGAATAAAACCCACAAAGAAAACTACACAACTCTCTTAGTAAAGGATCCTTGTGTGATGAGGCCAGATTAACACAGGAGTAACATGGGAGAATTTTTGTGTGGTGAGCAATAGGGATGATGTTGTTGGCTACGATGGGTGTAGTAGTCCCTGATGTTTGTTTCAAGTAGCTGAGGGGTGTTAAAGGGGTACTCCACTGCTCAGCATTTGTAACAAAATGTTCCAAATGCTGGAGCCGGGAGCTCTTGATGTCATAGCCCCGCCCCCTAATTAAATCACACCCCGCCCCCTCAATGCAAGTCTATGGGAGGGGGCATGACAGACGTCATGCCCTCTCCCATAGACTTGCATGCGGGGGTATGATGTCACGAGCTCCTGTCGCCAAATGCTGAGCAGCGAACTACCCCTTTTAACACAAACCTTTCTTCTTAATAAAGCTGTTCACGCATGCAGAGCGTAGCGAAAAGCCCTTGTACAACTTATCCTTTCAGGACAAAAGTCTTCTCTTGGAGGACTAACCTCTTTAGGACGGAGCCAATTTTCATTTTTTCACTTTCGTTTTCTTTCTCCTGGCCCTTTAATAGCTATAACTCTTTTATTTTTTTCTGAATGTCCCATGTTAATCTATAGGACTTCAAGCTATTTCATAGACAGCTCGCTTTAGCATCTGGCTATGGAGTTACCAGGAGTTTTTGACCATGTATTCTGCTGCCGCAACAACATTATAGCTACTCTTTATACTGAAGAAAGAGGAGTCCAGCGTCCAGAAACTCGGAGGATAATATTTACCGTATATACTCGAGTATAGGCCGAGTTTTTCAGCACGATTTTTCGTGCTGAAAACACCCCCCTCGGCTTATACTCGAGTGAACTCCCCCACCCGCAGTGGTCTTCAACCTGCGGACCTCCAGAGGTTTCAAAACTACAACTCCCAGCAAGCCCGGGCAGCCATCGGCTGTCCGGGCTTGCTGGGAGTTGTAGTTTTGAAACCTCCGGAGGTCCGCAGGTTGAAGACCACTGCGGCCTTCAACATCATCCAGCCCCCTCTCACCCCCTTTAGTTCTGAGTACTCACCTCCGCTCGGCGCTGGTCCGGTCCTGCAGGACTGTCCGGTGAGGAGGTGGTCCGGTGGGATAGTGTTCCGGGCTGCTATCTTCACCGGGGAGGCCTCTTCTAAGCGCTTCGGGCCCGGCCTCAGAATAGTCACGTTGCCGTGACAACGACGCATAGGTGCGTTCATTGCCAACGTACTCGTGCGTCATTGTCAAGGCAACGCCTCTATTCCGGGCCGGAAGCGCGGAGAAGAGGCGCCCCCGGTGAAGATAGCAGCCCGGACCACCTCCCCACCGGACCACCTCCTCTCCGGACAGCCCTGCAGGACCGGACCAGCGCCGAGCGGAGGTGAGTACTCAGAACTAAAGGGGGTGAGAGGGGGCTGGATGATGTTGAAGGCCGCAGTGGTCTTCAACCTGCGGACCTCCGGAGGTTTCAAAACTACAACTCCCAGCAAGCCCGGACAGCCGATGGCTGCCCGGGCTTGCTGGGAGTTGTAGTTTTGAAACCTCTGGAGGTCCGCAGGTTGAAGACCACTGAGGGCGAATGATGAGAAGAGGATGATGAAGGGGGGGTGTGGGGATGATGAAGGGGGGTGGGGATGATGAAGGGGGGATGTGTGGGATGATAAGGGGATGATGAAGGGGGGATGTGCGGGATGATAAGGGGATGATGAAGGGGGGATGTGCGGGATGATAAGGGGATGATGAAGGGGGGATGTGTGGGATGATAAGGGGATGATGAAGGGGGGATGTGTGGGATAAGAGGATGATGAAGGGGGGATGTGTGGGATGATGACAAGGGGATGATGATGAGGATGTTAATGACGGGTCTGGATGATGACAGGGGGGGATGAGGTATTTCCCACCCTAGGCTTATACTCGAGTCAATAACTTTTCCTGGGATTTTGGGTTGAAATTAGGGGTCTCGGCTTATACTCGGGTCGGCTTATACTCGAGTATATACGGTATTCACCAGATGGTCATAACAGGAACACAGGGTACAGTGACGCGTTTCGGCTTTACAACAAAGCCTTAGTCATACACTTAATGTACCCTGTGTTCCTGTTATGACCATCTGGTGAATAAATATTATCCTCCGAGTTTCTGGATGCTGGACTCCTCTTTCTTCTGTTGTTCATTTGGGCGAGGTCCGCGCCCTGTCCCTGCGCACCTGGGGTGAGCTGAAGCACTGTTGTTTCTCTGTCCTACTCTTTTTACTGTAGAGTAAATAAAGAAAACAGTGAAAATTTTATGTCCCTTTTAGAAAAATTGGACTTAGTAAATTTGCACAATGTGCGGTGATGTGAATTAAGGTATCTTTTGTACTCAACATCTTTATAGAAATATTGAGGTTTTAATAAATTTGTGAATTCGGGTAGAAAAACAGACATGGTGCACATCTACAATCTTGTATAATGATCTGATTGCTTCTCAGCATAATATCAAAAACTAACAGGTTGTTAGTATACATTTTTGATCAAAAAGTACAAGCCCACTCGCCACGTCAAGGCCGCCTATCCAGAGTGGGTCCCTAACGTCCCTAGCATAAAATGGCGCAGCACCGGGAGGCGACCACCACCGCCGCGACGCCAATGCCCACAGGGGGGAACAACCCACTGGCAGAGCAGCCCCAATGCCACTCAAACCAGTCTATGGGCCGCACCCCCCCGCAGACACAGCGCCACGGCAGCAACGGACACCGCACAGCACCACACCAGTGTGAACAGGGATGTAATAGCTCACTTACCATACTCTCCCAGTCAGACTGGGAGGCAGCTAGGAAAGAAATGGCCCTTGTGTAGCTAACTACTACTTATATAGGGTTGGGCTGGGGGGTGGGGAAGAGTGCAGACAACATGTTCAAACAAAGAAAAAGGATAGAAATTCGGGTAGAAAAACAGACATGGTGCACATCTACAATCTTGTATAATGATCTGATTGCTTCTCAGCATAATATCAAAAACTAACAGGTTGTTAGTATACATTTTTGATAAATTTATTTAAAAAAAAAAAAAAGAAAGAAAAAGAAAAAGAAAGAAAAATGTTTAACAAATTCATTCTAGAGATGAGGCTCCACAAAATACAGGTATATTAAAGGGGTACTCCAGTGGAAATCAATTTTTTCATATCAACTGGCTCCAGAAAGTTAAATAGATTTGTAAATTACTTCTATTAAAAAATCTTATCCCTTCCAGTACTTATCAGCTGCTGTATGCTCCATAGGAAGTTTTTTTTTTCTGTCCGACCACAGTGCTCTCTGCTGTCCATGTCAGGAACTGTCCAGATTAGGAGCAAATCCTCATGGGAAACTTCTCCTGCTCTGGACAGTTCCTGGGACAGACAGAGGTGTCAGCAGAAAGCACTGTGGTCAGACAGGATAGAACTACACAACTTCCTCTGGAATACACAGCAGCTGATAAATACTGGAAGGATTACATTATTTTTTTATGGAAGTAATTTAGAAATCTGATAAACTTTCTGGTATCAGTTGATTTAATTTTTATTTTATTTTTTACCACTGGAGTAACCCTTTAAAGATGTTCTAGTACATTATAGTGGCAACTATGGTCTATGCCTTCTCACAAAAAAATGGGAATGCTGTAAATAAAACAGCACCCTTTATCTTTAAGGGGTTGTTCCACCAATAGAATGTATGAATAGTGTAGATGGGGGGGAGTTTGGGGTCCAACTACTGTGACCAACCTCTAGCTCCCCTACAGACTGGGATCAGAGTACATGCACACATGGATGTGGCCTTGTGTACATGCGCATGCGTGACTGCTACTCAATGGAATGGCGGCACGCCCAAGTGACCACAGCTCCGTTCTGACAGGAGAAACGGGTCCTATTTTTGAGATTGAGGAGGTTGAGATTGAGATTGATCCCAATGGGATCAGACAGTTATCCCCTATATAGTAGAGCTTCTTATAGTGTTTCACAATGTTTTTATTGAATTTTATAAACATAAGAAATTTAACATATAACATATTATGACATCAGATGTGTCAGAGTTTACATATGAACATGCATAATAACCTTGACTGGTGGAGCATAATCGTTCATCCAAACAGTGTTATGCATATTCACAAAGGATCTATCAGGTCCAAAGGGACCTTAACCCCTTAAGGACTGAGCCCTTTTTCACCTTAAGGACTCGGCCATTTTTTGCAATTCTGACCACTGTCACTTTAAACATTAATAACTCTGGAATGCTTTTAGTTATCATTCTGATTCCGAGATTGTTTTTTCGTGACATATTCTACTTTAACTTAGTGGTAAAATTTTGTGGTAACTTGCATCCTTTCTTGGTGAAAAATCCCAAAATTTGATGAAAAATTAGAAAATTTTGCATTTTTCTAACTTTGAAGCTCTCTGCTTGTAAGGAAAATGGATATTCAAAATATTTTTTTTTTTATTCACATATACAATATGTCTACTTTATATTTGCATCATAAAATTGATGAGTTTTTACTTTTGGAAGACATCAGAGGGCTTCAAAGTTCCACAGCAATTTTCCAATTTTTCACAAAATTTTGAAACTCGCTTTTTTTCAGGGACCAGTTCAGGTTTGAAGTGGATTTGAAGGGTCTTCATATTATAAATACCCCATAAATGACCCCATTATAAAAATTGCACCCCCGAAAGTATTCAAAATGACATTCAGTAAGCGTTTTAACCCTTTACGGGTTTCACAGGAATAGCAGCAAAGTGAAGGAGAAAATACACAATCTTAATTTTTTACACTCGCTTGTTCTTGTAGACCCAATTTTTGAATTTTTGCAAGGGGTAAAAAGGAGAAAATTTTTACTTGTATTTGAAACCCAATTTCTCTCGAGTAAGGACATACCTCATATGTCTATGTAAAGTGTTCGGCGGGCGCAGTAGAGGGCTCAGAAGGGAAGGAGCGTCAAATGGTTTTTGGGGGGCATGTCACCTTTAGGAAGCCCCTATGGTGCCAGAACTGCAAAAAACCCCACATGGCATACCATTTTGGAAACTAGACCCCTTGGGGAACGTAACAAGGAGTAAAGTGAACCTTAATACCCCACAGGTGATTCACGACTTTTGCATATGTAAAAAAAAAAAAAAATTTTTACCTAAAATGCTTGGTTTCCCTAAAGTTTAACATTTTTAAAAAGGGTAATAGCAGAAAATACACCCCAAAATTTGAAGCCCAATTTCTCCCGATTCAGAAAATACCCCATATGGGGGTGAAAAGTGCTCTGCTGGCGCACTACAGGTCTCAGAAGAGAAGGAGTCACATTTGGCTTTTTTGAAGGAAATTTTGCTCTGGGGGCATGCCGCATTTAGGAAGCCCCTATGGTGCCAGGACAGCAAAAAAAAAAACACATGGCATACCATTTTGGAAACTAGACCCCTCGGGGAACGTAACAAGGGGTAAAGTGAACCTTAATACCCTACAGGTGTTTCACGACTTTTGCATATGTAAAAAAAAAATAAAAAAATGTACCTAAAATGCTTGGTTTCCCAAAAAATTTACATTTATACAAAGGGTTAAAGCAGAAAATACCCCCCAAAATTTGAAGCCCAATTTCTCCCGATTCAGAAAACACCCCATATGGGGGTGAAAAGTGCTCTGTTGGCGCACTACAGGTCTCAGAAGAGAAGGAGTCACATTTGGCTTTTTGAAAGCAAATTTTGCTCTGGGGGCATGCCGCATTTAGGAAGCCCCTATGGTGCCAGGACCGCAAAAAATACCCACATGGCATACCATTTTGGAAACTAGACCCCTCGGGGAACGTAACAAGGGGTTAAGTGAACCTTAATACCCCACAGGCGTTTCACGACTATTGCATATGTAAAAAAAATAAAAAAAATTTTACCTAAAATGCTTCTTTTCCCAAAAACTTTACATTTTTAAAAAGGGTAAAAGCAGAAAATACCCCCCAAAATTTGAAGCCCAATTTCTCCCGAGTACGGCGATACCCCATATGTGACCCTTAACTGTTGCCTTGAAATACGACAGGGCTCCAAAGTGAGAGCGCCATGCGCATTTGAGACCTAAATTAGGGATTGCATAGGGGTGGACATAGGGGTATTCTACGCCAGTGATTCCCAAACAGGGTGCCTCCAGCTGTTGCAAAACTCCCAGCATGCCTGGACAGTCAACGGCTGTCCGACAATACTGGGAGTTGTTGTTTTGCAACAGCTGGAGGCTGCGTTTTGGAAACCATGGCGTACCAGACGTTTTTCATTTTTATTGGGGAGGGGGGCTGTGTAGGGGTATGTGTGTATGTAGTGTTTTTTACTTTTTATTTTATTTTTTGTGGTAGTGTAGTGTAGTGTTTTTAGGGTACAGTCACATGGGCGGGGGTTCACAGTAGTTTCTCTCTGGCAGTTTGAGCTGTTGCAGAAAATTTGCTGCAGCTCAAACTTGCAGCCCGATACCTACTGTAATCCTCCGCCCATGTGAGTGTACCCTGTACGTTCACATTGGGGGGGACCTCCAGCTGTTGCAAAACTAAAACTCCCAGCATGCGCTGACAGACTGTACATGCTGAGAGTTTTAGTTTTGCAACAGCTGTAGGCACACTGGTTATGTATCACGGAGTTTGTGACCTTACTCAGTGTTTCAAAACCAGTGTGCCTCCAGCTGTTGCAAAACTACAGCTCCCAGCATGTACGGTGCATGGTGTAAGGTGACTGCTGGGAGTTGTAGTTTGCAACTGCTGGAGGCACACCGGTCGTGAAACACTGAGTTAGGTAAAAAAAAAAACTCTAAGTTTCACAACCAGTGTGCCTTCAGCTGTTGCAAAACTACAACTCTCAGCAGTCACCAACAGCAAACGGGCATGCTGGGAGTTGTAGTTATGCAACCAGCAGATGCACCACTACAACTCCCAGCATGCACTTTAGCTGTTTGTGCAAGCTGGGAGTTGTAGTTATACAACAGCTGAAGGTACACTTTTCCATAGAAATAATGTGCCTCCAGCTGTTGCAAAACCATAAGTCCCAGCATGCCCATAAGGGAAGAGGGGCGGAGCGGGTGCGGGAGTGACGCCCGCAGCAGGCGCCCTGATTGGTCGACCGGTAATCCGGCCGACGAATCAGGGCGATCGTGAGGTGGCATCAGTGCCATCTCACCCCTGCAGGCTCTGGCTGTTCGGGGCCGTCAGAGACGGCCCCGAACAGCCAGTAATTCCGGGTCACCGGGTCACTGGAGACCCGATTGACCCGGAATCGCCGCAGATCGCTGGACTGAATTGTCCAGCGATCTGCGGCGATCGCCGACATGGGGGGGCATAATGACCCCCCTGGGCGATATGCCGGGATGCCTGCTGAATGATTTCAGCAGGCATCCGGCTCCGGTCCCCAACCGGCTAGCGGTGGGGGCCGGAATTCCCACGGGCGTATGGATACGCCCTGCGTCCTTAAGGACTCGGGATGCAGGGCGTATCCATACGCCCTGCGTCCTTAAGAGGTTAATTGAAATTTGAGAGCAAGATAATAACAATAAGAAGGAAAACAATAAAACAATAAAATAGTGAGTCTCCATAACTTCTACAAAATCAATCAAAATTGCTGCTTTGATTTTTCCTCACCTGTCGCCACTATGTTGGAGGGATTGTGGGGAACAAGGCTCCCTAAAACATATCGTCCTCACTTGCCCGGCCATACTTACCTTTGTTTCAGAAGTAAAAAGTATGATTTTGAAATTGATCCCTCATTGCTCACAACCTAAAGATGAATTACTTCTATTACTTCTGGGTCTGGAAGATATCCCAAAAAACATACAAACTCCGATTGTACACATATGTTTGTCATATAAAATGTTACTAGCCTCCAAATGGAAATCAAAAGAGATTCCACACATTAACGAATTAATAAATACACTGCTATCTCATTCTAACTATGAGCTAATACTTTTTGGTCAAAAGGGAAAAAGAGATGAGTGTACAGCCTCATGGGAATCCTGGATTAAGCTTTATAAACCCCCATAGACCCTTACTATCTAAACTAAGTAATGATACAATTTAGGTTACTACACACAAAAGAGCGGTTCTTCGAGTGTATAAGACGGCTGACCCTTTGAGACCTCGATTCTGAATTCTACCAAATACCGGACAACTGCCTAAGCTTCTTATAGTGGAACAACCCCTTTAATGGCCATGAAAGATCACTTCACCAGCTCTATGGCTAGGATAGACAAACTTTGGACCTAGGATCCTGAAGGACCTTAAATTATCAGAAGAAAGATGCTACAATAAGCTACTAGGGTACAAATCCACCTACTCTACCATCTTGGTGGTCAAGAACTTTACTACATCAATGGATGAGGGATGCAACCTCTACATAACAAGATAGGGAAGCAGTAAGGATGAGGTCCAAGATGCTGGTTAACTCATGGAGCTGATCAGGACCCCGTAACAAAATCATGGGGTCCTGATTAGATGAGAGGATGAGCTGCGGTCTCTTACCATCTTTCGGCTCATCCAATCAGTGCTCCAATAGTAAAGGCAGCCTCAGCAGACAGATGCCCTTACCAGCTCTATGACTAGGATAGGTAAACTGTGGGCCTAGCAGCTGCCCTGGTCCTGATGGCACCCTAAATTATCAGTAGAAAGATGCTGCAATAAGCTACTAAGGTAAAAATCAATCCACCTAATCTACCATCCTGGTGGTCAAGAACTTTACTACATCAATGGATAAGGAATGCAACCTCCACAAAACAGGATGGGGAAGCGGTAAGGGTGAGCTCCAAGATGGTTCAGGTCTCCTGCATGTGAAGACTCACCAAAACACTATAAGGCTATGTTGACACTATGGAATTTCCATGCAGAATTAGAATTCCGCACTGAGATTTTGCAGCGGAAGAGTCCAATTTATTTAAATGGGATTCTGTTGCGCTGTTCACATAGCAGAATTTCCACGCCGGAAGTTCAAATTCCTGTGTCCGCAGTAAGAATAGACATGCTGGGAGTTGTAGTTTTGCAACAGCTGGAGGCAACCTGGTTGGGAAACACTCTCCTGAAATGTAGAGGGTCAGTCAACAATATGCCCCTTAATGTGAACTTACAGCACATATAGAAAACAGACCAAAATATTTTCGAACATTGCCATGTTCGGCTTGCGTGAACCTGGCAATGTCTGGGCTGAGCTGTGCTTGCAGCTGACAGCAACAAGTACAGCTCAGCCTAGCCCTGATGAGCTACTTCACACCTTGGGGGGGGGGGGGGTTACATTATACAGCCATCTATTTGGATGTATAATGCATACAGTCAAGAGAGTGATTCTTACAATCTTTTTGCTTGTCCGGGCCTCTTCTTGTGTAGCTCTGCCTCTTTTGACATCATTGCTAGAGGTGGGGCTACACAAGAAGCGGCCTAAGTATTACTCTTTTGCGCAGCTCTGATTATTAATTCCTTCCTTGCTGGGCTGCGCTGGAAATTCAAATTCCGGTGTCCGCAGAGAGAATAGACATGTCTATTCTCTCTGCTTACTCTGCATGGGAATGCATTGCTGTCTATAAGGCAGCGCATTTCCGAGCGGTCCTAGTGCCGACATGTTATGCTGACGCTCCGCTGTCAGGGTAACGTCCCCACAGAGATTTTCCGTGCGGACATTAGCCCATGTGAACATAGCCTAAGTATGAAGTGGCTGTAAGAGGACTTCTGCAATGCCAAGCAGAGCTGGTTCTCCTACCTCCAGAGACAGTGGTTCCCTACCAAGATTCTTCCAGCTGTTGCAGAACTACAACTCCCAGCATGCCCGGACAGCCGTTGGCTGTCCGGGCATGCTGGGAATTGTAGTTTTTGCAACAGCTGGTGGCACCCTGGTTGGGAAACACTCTCCTGAGATGTAGAGGAGCCATCAACAATATGCCCCTGTAAGCTTCCAGCACATTCAGAAAATAGAGCTAAATTTTTTTAGCATTTCACATCTGTAAACCATGATAGTTCCGAGACAATAAAATCAAAAAGTTTTTTCAGTAATTTTAAAAATCTTAATGACCGGAAGATAAAAAAAAATGGAAAAACATCCTTGTATTGGGGCAAACAGTATAAAGAACAACTTTAGATACTATATCATACAAGGTTCCATTTGTGGCTTCAGGGGATTCTTTTCTATTGTAGAGCGGGAACTCTGCTTTGGAAAAAAAAAAAAAAAAAAAGACATCGGAGAGAACATCAACCCTGATTTTAAAAGAGAATTCGGTGCCATAATTTGTTAGTAACATCGATCGTTTCCTGAGCATCGCTGCTTCTTCAATGTTCATAAATTTTAATGGCCTGTCACCCCCTCCATGGCGTGCAGCGTGTGTTATGTAAAAACATGGCTGCAAAGTCACAGAAGTGCAGGGGATACAAGGTCAAGATATACAGAGCGAGAAAAATACAGTTTAGGTTAATAAAAAAATGTAAATATGTTTTTAATTTGAAATTTTAAGGTGATGTTAAAGGGGTTCTCCACCATAAGGTGATTATAGTATGTACCTGACAGACAGTAATGGACATGCTTAGGAAGGATCTGCGCTTGTCTTGGGGCTAAATGGCTATGCTGTCAGATTACCATAATGCTGAGGCTATCTTTTTGTTAACTGGGTATTTCCTGATGGAGTTCCCTCCCTCCAAGTCCCAGGATTCCTTGTTTGTAAGTGTGAGGTCACTTTTCTCCCTCCCACACATCAGCCACCCAATTCATTGATACATACCTGTGATCCCTTCAATGCAATAGACTGTTGTTTTCCAACCAGGGTGCCTCCAGCTGCTGCAAGAACAGAATGATCTTCCTCCCACCTAGTGGTCGCTCCACCCATTGAAGCAAAGACAGGCTCCCTCAGAACACTTGACAAGTGATGTCTCAGGCCACAGCACTGCAACCTGGGAAAACCTGAAACGACAAAACGACACTCAACGTTACAACCCCTGTAACATAGTCAAATAATCAACTTAGGTGTGTCTTAGGTATACTGCAGGAAAACTCCAATAATCCCCCCCCCGTAACCCCCCCCCCCCCGTATAACATGTAGTGGGTTACAGAACAGCCGGCAGTGACTGGATGAAGAGACCCAGCACAGCAGACTCAGGGAGGAAGATTCACATAGAGTAAGGACATGCTCCCTCCACAAGGGAAAAAGAAAACCAAGTGACCAAGAGATATAGGGTATTTGTGATAGAAATATAGGTGCTAGACTTACAATTAGATGTACATGATCAGGATAAGGGACTAAGCATAAGGGACTAAGCAGAGTTGAGCGAGCTAAGCCCCCCGAATCTGGATTTTATCTGAACTTCAGGGGTTCTTGGCTCGTCGAACTTTCGACATTGCCAAGTTCGGGTTGGGAGAACATGGCAATTTCTGGGCTGAGCTGTGCTCGCAGCTGACAGCCACGAGTACAGCTCAGCCTAGCAAGGAAGGAGTAAATAAGTGCTGATGAGCTACTTCACTCCTTGGGGTTTTCATTATACAGCCATCTATATGAATGTATAATGTATACAGTCAAGAGAGGGATACTTACAATCTTCTCGTTGGGCTGGGCCTCTTGTGACATCATCGCTAGAGTCAGGGGTACACCAGAAGCAGCCTGGACTAGTAAGTATTACTCTCTTCACTGTATACATTAAACAGCCATAGTGCATAGTGTATAACCCCCACCCCAAGGAGTTAACTAGTACTGCTCAGCAGTGATTATTAACTTCTTCCTTGCTGGGACAGTGCATAGATCTCAGCCCAGCAAGATGTTACAGTAAACCAGCGGATTCACTACTTTACTGTTCGCAGTGAACATGGGAGTTGTAGTTTTGCAACAATTGGAGGCCCCCTGGTTAGGAAACTCTGGTATAATGGCAGGGCAACCTAAAAAGAGGTTTTCTGACATTTTTGTTACATTAGCAAGGAAAAAAGGTTTTTCGTTTTGAAAGAAGACTCAAAAACATTCTTAGAAGCCAAGAAATAATTTTTTGGAATTTGTTTATTTGGAAAAATCCATAATGGGACAGCAAACATTGCGCACTCAAACATGTTTGAGTTCCTGTGATTTATCACAGGAATATATATAAAAAAAAATTGTAAGTTTTTCATCAGATGGTTTCATGGTTGGGAAAAAGTCTGAACTCGCCAAATTGCTGACAGAAAATCTGGATGAGAATCCTCTCATATTCTGGCACTGTTTAACTCACACATCGGACCTGGCAGATCATGACACCATTGGGAAAGCGAACACAGTAAACTATTTTAAGGCTTTCAGGGAAGGAATATTTGATATTTACACTCAATCCTCTAGAAACACAAATAAAAAAGCCAAAATGTGTTAACAGTTTAGTGGACTGGTGGGAGTGGCCTCTTGTATATGTCCTCTGATAACAAGCAGGACTGCTAATGAAGAGGTTATCCAGTGACTTATTTTGTATGAGTAGATGGGACCAGACTGGGCTAAAAAAATAAATAAAACAAATTATATTGACCTGCCCTATTCCCTCTCTACCGCCATTTCAACAGTGCCCGATACTGCTAATCACCACTTCCTGGATTGGCTCTGGACACAAGGATCTGTCTGCTCAGCCAATCACTGCGGCTTTTGATTTGCTCAATGGCCATATAATTTTGCAAAAGAAAGGAGTAAACACTGGTCTCTTGTTATAGCAGAAATAATAATAATAGAAATATACTTAAAGCCTATCATCTATCACAGAAAAACATAATGCTTCTATATGCTACTAACTAGGTTATGCAGATACTTTACATATATTTTTTATGTGTCTAGCTTCTGTATTTCGCTCACAAATCCCTCTTTTCTGCTCCTCATTCATTCTGACCTCCACTGCTCAGGAAGGGGCGTATCCAAGGTAAGCACTGAGCCCGCCCTTGCTCACTGTGCATTCACCTCCTCCTTGAGTCTGCTGTGCTGGGTCTCTCCATCCAATCACTTCAGGCTGCTCTGTAACCCCATCTTCACCATTTTAATGCTGCAGTTTGATAGGACAGGAGTGAGCACAGAGATATGCTAGTCCTACACTCACTTACTGTACTTTGTCCCTGCCTGTTCTTCAGCTGAGACAACGAAAATGCCCCAGCCGGACAGGATTATGTTCTGGATGATATGGGGACCCCTAGAGGTCTTTTCTATAAGCCATGATTTCTATAAAAAAAAAAGTCGATAAAGCATTTTTATAAAATATATTAAAGTTAATGTTTTTACCAAGATGTAAAATATATAAAAAAAAGTTTTTGAATCTGACAGTGCCCATTTAATGGTTTTGGATAGGAATGTAGAAAAGGTGTTCCCCTCAATAACGGCGCTGGTCCGTGAAAAGATATATATGGATTTATTTTAACATTAAAAGCAACACGTTTCAACCCCGGACAGGGGTCTTCATCAGGCATAGTCACTATGCTTGATGAAGACCCCTGTCCGGGGTTGAAACGCGGAGGGGAACACCTTTTCTACATTCCTATCCATGCTTCGTTACCGGTGAGACTGACGTCACTCCGGGAAGTTCCTCGTGGCAGCTGTCCGGCTCTCCATTCATTCCAAGACGCTACTGTAGGTGTTGTGCTCTAAGCGCAGGGTAAGGACCCATCTTTCTTACCACTTCATATCACCCACCCAAACGGTCCTCACTAGGGGTGCACCTCTTGTCGTTTTTTTATCTCCTTGCATTCATTTAATGGTTTTGTCTAAAATATTTGTTTATTTTGGGGTATGATGTGGTGGTGGTGGTGGTGGTGCTGGTGGGGGGGGGGGGGGGGGGTGGGGCAGGCATCTTTACAATTTGCACCTAAGGTTAGAGACTGGCATTATACAAATGGTTGACATATGATAATATTTATTTATTTATTTGCTTATTTACTTGTTTGTTTTAAATCATAATTTTTAAATGTTAAGAACCAATAATCCTCTCGAGTAGTGACTAAACAGAGAAAGTATTACTTATTTATTTATTTGCCTATTTACTTATTTATTTTACTATTTATATATTTGTTTATTTATTTGCTTATTTACTTATTTATTTGCTTATTTATTTGTTTGTTTATTTGCTTATTTATTTATTTATTTGTTTATTTGTTTTAAACCATCATTTTTTACTAAATTATTACTCATTTTTCTGTGACATAACACATTCTTAAACTATCCTTGATGCCTGGGTCTCTTCTGATAAAGATTTAGTATTGGGGCCCAGATGCGAGTTAACCGAGGGCTTTGTACCTTTTGTACGATATTCTTAGAATTCGGCGCGGTGTACCATCTGTAGATCAGTCCCGAGCTTTGTCCTTCGCTTCTGAAAGCAATTATCAGTGCCAAGAACCACATATGGCTCCGCATAATAGGATCCACTCTACACAGATCAGGTTTCTTTGAGGTCGACACATTAAAATAAATATGGCGATAAAAGTATCAGACAACCTAGCAATTCAGCCTTCAACTTTTTGCATCTCTTTTTTTTTTTGTCCCCACTAAATCCCTCTCTGGTTACAGTATCGCCATATATTGGGCCGATAGAATTACACCGTTAGTAATTGCTTGTCAGACGAGAGTCTCCCACCGCTTCCCGAATATACTTTCTTCTGTATCCCGTGGCTCCTTCTATATTCTATACAAATAATACAAAAAAATGATTCAACAATTATGACTTTAACTTGTATCAGGGACTCGGGAGGTTCTGATTCTTGTTCAAGAGATCAGCGGCGTACGGAGACTTATTTTCGGGTAAAGCTCTATGGGAAATAAATATGCAAATGAGCTTGCCTCCGGATGGAAGAAAATTATCTTATTCTAGTAAGAATGGAGTCTCTGCTATAAGGAAAAGTTGGGATTTGTGTCCCTTATCAGTACAGAGCAGAGTATTGTCTGGCTAGGGCAGTGTTTCCCTACCAGTGTGCCTCCAGCTGTTGCAAAACTACTACTCCCAGCATGCCTGGACAGCCATTGGCTGTCCAGGCATGCTGGGAGTAGTAGTTTTGCAACAGCTGAAGGCACATTGGTTGGAAAAAAACTGGCTAGAGAGATGCTTTAGATGCAGAAGTGACCCAGTGATTGTATAAGACAGTGTTTCCCAACCCAATGTGCCTCCAGCTGTTGTAAAACTATTACTTGCCGGGCAAGGAAAAAAGTAACACCAGAATTCTTTATGTCACAGAATTCTTTATGACAGTCCTGCAGCTAAGCGGGAGATTTATCAAAACCTGTGTAGAGGAAGAGTGGTGCAGTTGCCCATAGAAACCAATCAGATCGCTTCTTTCATTTTTAAAGAGGTCTGTGAAAAATGAAAGATGCGATCTGATTGGTTGCTATGGGTAACTGGTCAACTTTTCATAAATTTCCCCTAAGTCTTATCTGAACATACATTATTTATAGTGAGACTAGCTGAATACCCCACGTTTCATGGCCTGCATGCCACCTAGCTTTCCCAGTCTCCTGAAGCCTCAGCAGTCATAGGCTGCTCGTCCTGGCAGCACTCCTTACTACAGTAGCACTACCATGCCTTCTCCCTGCCCCAGCACTGATGTTTTCTCTCCCCCTCAACCTTCTTTCAGCTCACAATAAATCTTTTCTCCCTCGCCTGCCCCGTCCCCTGCCGGACAGTTAAATCATACTTTACCTTGACATTGATCCAGTGGTAGGATGTTTAAAGGAGATGTCGGGAGGTTTAAACGAGTAGCTGATGGCGGGGGTCTGACTGCTGGGGCCCCAGTGATTACCAGGACAGGACCCGACGCTCAGTGAGGAGTGTGTGCTGAAGCCGGCCCGAGTACAGCCCTTAGGCTTCATTGGCGCTCCCATAAAAATGAATGGTGCATGTGCCGCCTACCAATAGACGACACGTGCTTCTCACTGAGAAGTCCCGTGCTGAAAATCGCTGGGGGTCCCAGCAGTAAGCCCCCCCCCCCCTCCCCTGCGATCAGCTACTTATCCCCTATGCTGTGGATATGGGATAAGTAAATTTTTGCTGGAGTACTCCTTTAAAACTCTTGGGCAATCTCCGCAGCCCGAGAGTAACACAATCGGGAATAACTTGTTTGGGACTTCCAGGACATCTCGGTTGGTATCAGGACATTTCTAAACTCAGCTTTTTTTTTTTTACATATTAGTAATATATGTACCACATGCAATTGAGATAACTCAAGCTGTTCAAAAGTTATATACATACATGTACATACACACATATGTTGAGTTTTACATATACAGTATATAGATACAGTACTGTCTGTGCCTATATCATTTATATTGAGATACAGAATGACAGCATTATCCGTGTTCATTTACAGTCAGAGACAGTACTATCTGTGCCTATATTATTGCCAAGAGAAGGGGGGGACTACTATCTGTGCCTTTATAACTGGCTGCCTGGGTATGCTGGGAGTTGTAGTTTTCCAGCAGCTTTAGGCACAACTGTTGGCAAATACTGTTCCAGGTAATAAGGTGGTTCGGGAATGCCTGGAGCCAAAGTTATTATCCACATCTTCAAACAGCGGCTAAGCAGAAATTACTACTCAAAAAAAAAAAATCATCAATAAAAAGATTCATCTATACAAACGTGTAAGACAATCTGTATTATTCTTTCTGAGACTTTATTAAATACAACAATGGTCTCTATTGTCCTGCACTTCAAAGCCGAGAGAAAACACGTCAGCTGTATGACATTGTCTGTTAGTAACATTTATTATAAATGTGTAAAGTACATTTATCCTCTTTGTCTTAAAACATTTACAGATAAATCCGTCTTTTAATAATGATATGGTGGCATGTTCATTATTTATGTTCATACACAAAAGGAAATTCTGAATTATATCCAGTTTTAACACCAGCTACTAAAGTACAAAAAACAGACTGGCCTTTTCTTGTTTACTTCAGCTTATGTCAGCTTTACTGTGTAGATTGGGACAGAGACAGCAGAGCCTTCACAATACCATAAGAAGGCAGTAAAGGGAGGCGACCAGTCAAATTTATCCTATATGCCTGGACTACCGTCATTAAAATAATAAACTTTAACTTACCTTCCACCTCTTCCCCGGTGTGGTGATATCAGTCTCCCGTCCTCCTGCCCCAGTCTTCCTCATGGTTTTTGGGCCGGACACGTCACACTGCGCTCATCTCATCGCCAGCTGAAGAGATGTCTTGGCTGGTGATAGCCTGAATGGCAGGGTCATGTAACGGCCTTCTTCCTGGTGCCTGGGCCCATTATGTCACAACGCTGCGGCTGGTAATTGGCTGAGCCGCAGTGACGTAACGGATCCCAAAACCAGGAAGAAGTTTAGGACCGGAGGTGGGAGACCACTATAGGCATCACCAAGGGAGCAGTAGGAAGCGAGTTAAAATTGGCGGCAGCCCCGGCATATAGAATCAAAAAAGTTTGGTGATAGTACCCTTTTAATAAGTATATGGGATCATCCAGAGAAATTGGACAGTGATCACTGCGAGTCAGGAAGTGAAGAACTTAAAAAGGGAACTCCACTAAATAAAAGTTATCCCCTATCTCATCCTTTAAGGAGATTGGCTAAGCAGGTTGTCACTCCTCTTCAGCACCAGCACTTTCTCAAGGGTGAGAGACAGGGTTTCGTACAAGAGAATGCACAGGAATGGGTGGGGTCCCAGCGGTCGGATCCCCCATGATCAGACACCTATCCTCAATCCTTTGAATAACACTTTTTCACAATAACATGATTTGGTGACACTTTGTTACAAGATGTAAAGACTGTAATTATCTTATGTGTGGACACCTATTGATTATTTAAATCTAACTGCCCTGTCATAAGAAAATATACTTAACGTGATGGCCTGGATCTGAGAGTTTGCAACCCCACAAATTTCTAAATTGCATGAACCACATTGCTCACCTGCTTGCTGCTTTTTTTTATTTTTATTTTTTTTTTTTTTGTCGTGCTGCACAAAACAAGATCCATGATAAGTCTATAAACCAATCAAATGTTTTGACATGGGACATTGCTGCATTGGAATTTCTTAGCTGAATTTGTGTCAATGGGCCCTAACGTTAATTCAAGGTAGGTGGAGAGCAGTGAACAAACACATATCAACCACCTAAGTGAAGGGTTTATACAGACTCCACATCAGGAAACTTATAAGACATGACAAAAGTTTTTTAAAGTGACAGTGCCCATTTAAAGGGGTACTCCGCCCCTAGACATCTCCTCTATCCAAAGGATAGGGGATAATATGTCTGATTGCAGGGGTCCTGCCACTGGAGACCCCCACAATCTCCCTGCTGCACCCAGAGTTCATTTAGAGCATCGGGTGCAGCGCCGGAGGCTCGTGACATCACAGCCACGCCCCTCTCATGATGTCATGGTCACGCCCCCTCAATGCTAGTCTGTGGGAGGGGGAGTGGCAGCCACCACGCCCCCTCCCATAGACTTGCATTGAGGGGTGGCCGTGATGTCACAAGCGGTGGCCGGACCATGACTTCACAAGCCTCCGCCCCGCATTGCCAGTGCACCGGATGTCTGGGGTGCCACAGCCAAGATCGCAGGGGTCCCCAGTGGCGAGACCCCCACGATCAGACATCTTATCCCCTATCCTTTGGATAGGGGATAAGATGTCTAGGGGCAGAGTACCCCTTTAAGATGTCAGAATTTTATTTCACATGAACACAGATACAGTAAAGGATCCTAAAAAGTTTTTTAACCTCCTCACAAAAGGTTCCAAAATGCATTTTGCCAAATTAAACACCCGGCGAAGGTGTTGGTGACCCGTGCAATATAACAACCCTTATATTTGTTAGAAAAATTATCCGTGACAAAATTCACCTTAAGCATTTTGTATGGACGACCTACTTAAAATTTTGAAACTGTTGTAAGCCGAGCGTTGGAGCAATCTGAGTCCGAAGTTCAAGAATCACCGTGTCTGGTAATGCCGTCATGCGTGGAGATGATGTCCTTATTTCCTCATTGATTTCATTTAAAGGTCACTGAAAAATACCATTGAATATTTCATTTCAGAAGCCTGGCTTAGCTGTAAATAAACAGCCTGAAGGCGCCGCCGTAATAGTCGCACCACGGCCACAGCGCAACACACATACAGCTCCCGCAGGGGCTTTTTTGAGACTCCAAAATGACAAATCTACTTCTACATACTGATGCTATATTGCTGCACAAATTTAACAGATTTGCCACTAGCGTTGCCACCTTTCTTGCTAAAAAATACCAGCAATGCTAATTTGCATAATTAATTATAAATGCGTGACATCACAGGATACACGTGTGCAGGAAATTTTGTCCTATATTGACCCCTATAACTTTTTTATTTTTCCTTATACAGCCTGTATGAGGGCTCATTTTTTTGCTCATTTTGTGCAGATTTTTAACAGGACCATTTTTGTTTTGATGTGACTTTTTGATCACTTTTTTTTTATTAAATTCCAGAGTTGCAATTAGTTATTAACTACAACTCCCAGCATGCCCTGAGACAGCCTGTGGTTCAGCAGCTGCCCCAAACGAAAACTACAATTCCCAGCATGTTGGACTATATAGAAGTATATAGTATAGGTCAGTGTTTTCCAATCAGGGGTGCCTCCAGCTGTTGCAAAACTACAACTCCCAGCATGTTGGACTATAGAATAGTACTAGACAAAAGAAGAAAGAGATGGGGGGGGGCTCAACCTAATAATATAGGGTGCTACTCCGTGATAACAAAAGACACTCCAAGTAGTAGACAAAGACCTCACTGAATTACAGTAGCACACCAAAGAATTATCAATTTTATTAACACAAATCAAGTAGCAAAACAGACAAATTGCACACACAATAATTCATCAGTAAATGACAAACCACATTAAAACCATTTAAAATCTGGTTAATTAAAACCAGTGCACAACCTGGGGTAGGGGCCATGAACCCCCTCACCTAACCTGACACCCATCCTCAATAATTGTAAATACTACCAGCATAGACCCGGTCTGAATGTGCAGTAAACCGGTCCTATAGTGATACATAAAGCAAAAGACCCTGCACAATAAACATTATAATACTGAACGTCTATGTAAAAGACGATCTATAAAGTGCAGGTACTCACACAATATTAAGATGCCTACCAATGAAATGATAAGATCTGTGGTGAATCACAACCAAAGAATAAATTATTCTAGAGGCAAAGGACTAATACTAGCACATCCTAAAATACCATATTAGTAGCGAGCGTCCCAGACCGGAGTCAATAAATGCATGATGTAAAGGTAAAGGAGGACGGGGTCACCGAGAACCCCACGCGTTCCGTTGCCCAAGAAGTGGCAACTGAGGACAGGTGTCAGGTTAGGTGAGGGGGTTCATGGCCCCTCCCCCAGGTTGTGCACTGGTTTTAATTAACCAGATTTTAAATGGTTTTAATGTGGTTTGTCATTTACTGATGAATTATTGTGTGTGCAATTTGTCTGTGTTTTTGCTACTTCATTTGTGTTAATAAAATTGATAATTGATCATTCTTTGGTGTGCTACTGTAATTCAGTGAGGTCTTTGTCTACTACTTGGAGTATATAGTAGTACTAGCTGAGTACCGGGCGCTGCCCAGTTTTTCCTTCCTAATCCTTGTTGTGGAGGAAAATCAACAGAAGAAGCTTTTGACTTCATATCCTGTCCTCATATATTGTTGTCATATCCCAACCCCATATCCCGACCTCACATCCCGTCCTCCTTTCCCGACCTCCTATCCCGACCACCTATCCCGTCCTCCTATCCCGACCTCCTATCCTGTCCTCCTATCCCGACCTCCTTTCCTGTCCTCCTATCCTGACCTCCTATCCCGACCTCCTATCCCGACCTCTTATCCCGACCTCCACCACCAGAGTCCATCAAGTTCAACCTATATCCCTAAAAGTCCCTACTGAGTTGATCCAGAGGAAGGCAAAAAAACCCTCATACTTGAGGTAAAAATTCCTTCCTGACTCCACATATGGCCTCATACTTAATCCCTGGATCAACGTTCTGTCCCTATAAATCTAAAATACATAACCAGCAATTCTACTACTCTCCAAAAATGCATCCAGGCCCCTTTTGAACTTTTTTTTTTTACAGAGTTCCCCATGACCACCTCCTCAGGCAGAGAATTCCACAGTCTCACTGCTCTTACAGTAAAGAACCCCCGTCTGTGCTGGTGTAGAAACCTTCTTTCCTCTAGACGTAGAGGATGCCCCCTTGTTATAGATACAGTCCTGGGTATAAATAGATCATGGAGAGATCTCTGTACTGTCCCCTGATATATTTATACATAGTTATTTGGTCTCCCCTAAGCCTTCTTTTTTCTAAACTAAATAACCCTAATTCTGATAATCTTTCTGGGTACTGTAGTCCTCCCATTCCCCGTATTACCCTGGTTACCACTATATCTTTCTTGTACACTGATGCCCAGTACTGTACACAGTATTCTATGTGTGGTCTGACCAGTACTGTACACAGTATTCTATGTGTGGTCTGACCAGTACTGTACACAGTATTCTATGTGTGGTCTGACTAGTGATTCGTACAGCGGTAGAATTATTTCCTTGTCATGGGCATCCATTTTATTTGTCTTGGCAGCTGCTGCCTGGCACTGGTCAATACAGCTAAATTTACTGTTAACTAAGACCCCTAAGTCATATTAAGTTGTCCCAAGTGTTCTCCCATTTAATACATAATCCCAGGCCGGATTTTTCGTCCCCATGTGCATTATCCTACATTTATCAGTGTTGAACCTCATCTTCCACTTCCCAGCCCAAACCTCCAATATATCCAGATCCATTTGTAACAGTGCACTGTCCTCTATCATGTTAACCGCATTATAGAGTTTAGTATCATCTGCAAAGATTGCTACTTTACTCTTCAACCCCTCTACAAGGTCATTAATAAATATATTAAATAGGACAGGACCCAAGATTGACCCCTGTGGTACCCCACTAGTAACAGTCACCCAATCAGAATAAGTACCATTAATAACCACCCTCTGTTTCCTATTACTGAGACAGTTACTTACCCACTTACACACATTCTCCCCCAGCCCCATCCTTCTCATTTTATTCACCAATCTTTTATGTGGCACCGTATCAAATGCTTTGGAAAAATCCAGATATACGACATCCAGCGATTGCCCCTGGTCCAGTCTGGATATAAGTAATATATGTACCACATGTAATTGAGATAACTCAAGCTGTTCAAAAGTTATATACATACATGTACATACATACATATGTTGAGTTTTACATATACAGTATATAGATACAGTACTGTCTGTGCCTAGATCATTTACATTGAGATACAGAATGACAGTATTATCCGAGTTCGCTGTCATTTACAGTCAGAGACAGTACTATCTGTGCCTATATTATTGCCAAGAGAAGGGGGGGACTACTATCTGTGCCTTTATAACTGGCTGCCTGGGTATGCTGGGAGTTGTAGTTTTCCAGCAGCTTTAGGCACAACTGTTGGCAAATACTGTTCCAGGTAATAAGGTGGTTCGGGAATGCCTGGAGCCAAAGTTATTATCCACATCTTCAAACAGCGGCTAAGCAGAAATTACTACTCAAAAAAAAAAATCATCAATAAAAAGATTCATCTATACAAACGTGTAAGACAATCTGTATTATTCTTTCTGAGACTTTATTAAATACAACAATGGTCTCTATTGTCCTGCACTTCAAAGCCGGGAGAAAACACGTCAGCTGTATGACATTGTCTGTTAGTAACATTTATTATAAATGTGTAAAGTACATTTATCCTCTTTGTCTTAAAACATTTACAGATAAATCCGTCTTTTAATAATGATATGGTGGCATGTTCATTATTTATGTTCATACACAAAAGGAAATTCTGAATTATATCCAATTTTAACACCAGCTACCAAAGTACAAAAAACAGACTGGCCTTTTCTTGTTTACTTCAGCTCATGTCAGCTTTACTGTGTAGATTGGGACAGAGTCAGCAGAGCCTTCACAATACCATAAGAGGGCAGTAAAGGGAGGCGACCAGTCAAATTTATTCTATATGCCTGGACTACCGTCATTAAAATAATAAACTTTAACTTACCTTCCACCTCTTCCCCATTGTGGTGATATCAGTCTCCCGTCCTCCTGCCCCAGTCTTCTAGTGTTGAGCGGCATAGGCCATATTCGAATTCGCGAATATTCGCGAATATATGGACGAATATTCGTCATATATTCGCTAAATTCGCATATTCGTAATATGCGCGTTTTATTTACAAGGTCATTTACAGTCTGGAGCTCACCTCCTCATAAAAGCTGATTGGTTTGACAGGGCCGATCCCTCATAAAGCCATGCTGATATGGGGGTCATACGTTTATTTTTATCAAGATATTCCAAAATAGCTTCTCTTAGGAAACCCTCAAACAATTTACGTACCACAGAGGTTAAACTAACAGGCCTATAATTCCCTGGGTCACCTTTTGACGCCTTTTAAAACATTGGTAGCACATTTGCCATACACCAGTCCTGGGGGACAGTCCCTGTCACTATAGAGTCCCTGAATATTAACAATAGGGGTCTGTCTATTACATTACTTAATTCCTTTAGAACACGGGGGGAATGTCATCTGGACCTGGTGATTTGTCTATTTTGATTTTAAATCAAATATACTGGAATGGGTCTGGGTTGTGGTACACTAGACTGAGACTGCATCAAGCTTTACAGGACTAGGTTGAGTTACACTGGACTGGGACTGGGTTGAGGTAGACTGGACTGGGTTGTGGTACACTGGACTGAGTTGAGGTACAATGGACTGAGATGAGGTACACTGGGCTGGGTTGAAGTACACTGGAATGGGACTGGGTTGTGGTACACT
The DNA here is from genome assembly GCF_029499605.1 of Hyla sarda. Taxonomy (NCBI): domain Eukaryota; kingdom Metazoa; phylum Chordata; class Amphibia; order Anura; family Hylidae; genus Hyla; species Hyla sarda. The sequence goes on from NC_079193.1 coordinate 23,788,509, forward strand.
GGACTTTGCTGAGGTACACTGGACTGGGCTGAGGTACATTGGACTGGCACTGGGTTGTGGTACACTGGACTGGGACTGGATTTAGTTACACTGGATTAGGACTGGGTTGAGGTAGACTGATATGTAATGTAGTGCAGCCATGGATTTGTACGATGTTCTGTTGAATTGTCCATGGTGACCACCAACAGATCTCACGACTCCTGCCTTAAAAGATCCGCTCATGATCAAGTAGACCTATTCGAACATCCCCTTTAAGACTATAGAAAGCAAAATATAATTTGATATCTCTAAAGGTGACATTTAGAAAAATCAAACACCATACTGTAAAGCTTTCTTCTTCTGAACTTTAAGTTCTTTTTTTCCCCTTTGTACTTCTGCTTTTCCTCCATCCGAACACTAATATTTGTACAAGAAGAAAATGTGTTGAAAAGCCTGGAACTTGCGCCCAATATAGTTCCGCTCTGTGATCCCGGTGTTTTATGTCATCAGGGTTTTTTGTTTTCCATTTCCCTCTATATTAGTGACTTACAACTGGGAATTCAGCACATTAAAGGGATAAAATAGAAAACATCAATTGCTATTCCGTCCACTTCCCCATTGTACAGTGTGAAGCGGCAGCGGCTGTCTGGATAGGTGAAGACGTCCTTGACACACATTGTATGTAAGGCATCCTTCATGGTGGTCTATGGCAGATCAAAGACGGCATCATAAAGTTACCTGTTACAATGTCCACAGCTGTCAAGAAATCACAGCAAAGCATAAAACATACTGTACATTAAGTGCAACAAGTGCGCATATTAACCCTTGTCACAGCACGTATGAGATGATATAAAGACTAAGGAATTATTTTGCTTATAGACTTAAAGTCAATGTGTCACCTAGATTATTTTTTACTGACTATCGCTAGAGACTGAAACATGTTCTGTTTTTCTGATCTGTTTATATCGTCTGATTGCAATTTTTTAAATTTTAGTAAATTATTATAGGGGCTGCCATCTTGCTTGATCTGCTTTTAACAGCATTTAGTGATATGCTTTATGGCTGACCCCATGGACATGGACACAATGAACATCTCCAGACCCTACTCTTTGTATGGTGGAGGTTTGAAAGCATGCTCTGTGACCTGTACAGAGGTCATTCTACAGGGGAGGGGGAGGCTGAACTCCTATTATCTCATCTATTTTCTAGTATCACCTTTCACTGTAATGCTGTACAAATCACTTTCAATCAGCCTTCTCCTTATCATCACAGGCACAATAGGAAGTATCAGCTTAGGTTTAGGCCTAGTGGTAAGCATAGGTGTAACTTGTAGCTTCTGGGCCCCAGTGCAAAACCTGTAACAGGGCCCCATGTGCCATTTATAATATATGTCTCCTATAGGGCAGATGAGCCTTGGTGCCTCCTTAGACACCAGGGCCCGTTGCGACTGCTACCTCTGCACCCCCTATAGTTACGCCCCTGTTGGTAAGAAAGGAAACTGCAAAATTTCAGGATTATCTATCCCAATAGTAAAATGGAAAAAAAGCAAAAAAATAAAAAATCTCAAATATTCTTAGAAAATATGGTGTTGGGACATTGATGCTCAATGCCATGGATAGCAGGGAAATTATGGGTGGGTGAAAACATTTTTTTTTTTTTTTTTTAATATTTTATGCCAATAGCACCTGGTACACAATTTTCTGAAATTCACAATAAGCCACTTCAGTAATTTAAAACATATCTCCTATCCACAGGATAAGGCATAAGCATCTGATTGCTGGGGGTCCGACCGCAGTCTGGCCCTGTGCATAGAGCGCCATGTTGTCACGCTCCCCCTATTGGAGCTCTGATGATATTATGTATCTCTGACCCTGCCATAGAGAATGCATGGAGCGCGTACCGACATAGTGATGTAGAGTGATCTCCCGTCCAAGGATGATCTGCCCTTTAGCAATAGGATCATAGAAAACTCTTACCCTAGTTGTTTAACCCTCTCTGCGCCACGATCAATAGAGATCATGGTGCGAAGAAAGGTCCCCAGACCTGTCACGACTTTCCTGAACGTACTGTACGTGTGAATTATACAGGCACAGGCTGTAATAAAATTCTCAACAAATTATGTTTATTGAATAAAAATGATTGAATAGGGAAAAAAACAGACTTAATGTATTCCCAGACTTAATGACATGTAAAATTAAGTTATTTGGTCCATTATGGGAAACAGGTAATGGCATAAAGAAAGTAATGGAAAAAGATATGACAAAATTGCCTTGTTCATGCATTCTGCCATTGTAAAAAATCTAAATCTAAATGAAACATTATCTTATATGTACCCTGAAATTATAGTAAAAAAACTGTAATTTGTTTTGCATAAAAATGAAAACCATAAACGCTCATGAATGTGTCTCTGAACTTATAAAAAGTGAAATACGTTAAAGGGGTACCCCGCTGCCCCAGCATTCGGAACATTTAGTTTTGAACGCTTGGAGTGAGTGGTTCACGCCCCTCATGATGTCATATCACGCCACCCCCCCTCACTGCAAGTCTATGGGAGGGGGCGTGATGGCCACCGTGCCCCCTCCCATAGACTTGCATTTAGGGGGTGTGGCATGACATCATGAGGGGTGTGGCAGTGATGTCACAACCCCCACCGCCCACACCCAGCATTCTAAAACGCTGGGTGCTGCACAGAGATTGCAGGGGGATAGGGGATAACATAGAGGATAAGATGTCTGGGGGCAGAGTACCCCTTTAAGAACATGTATATTTCACTTTTTATATGTTATATCTTATGTACACATCTTCCGTTCTCACATGCCTTACCCTCATTGGATCACTTATTAGCTCCTCCCATTATTCAGGTATTTGATCAGCAGTTGAGTACAGTCAGATATCACTGATGAAAAGCGTGCATGCACTTGAAACACGTCGGATGACTTTCTAGTTGTGCTTACACTTGTAGTGTACTGCTTTTAATAAATAAAGCTGCAGTTTTGGCAGTGCTGGATTATCTTTCCTCTTATCATCTTGTATTTACTTTGGAAATATCCACTGTTGGCTTCTCCACCACTATCTAAAATTAATAGAGCTAATTGCACAAGGATCAATGTCCCAACCCCCTGCCGGGCGCATGGTATTCTCTTCTGAATCCCGGTTGTCAATGTTACGCTGTAAATAGATTTCCTATGGATGATATAAGCAGTGGGTCAGGTGACTTGTAGGAGTAATCTCTCATTTTTCAATTCATGGGAAATGCCGATGTATAAGTCCACAGGGGATTGGCATCTGCTGGAGGCGGCGCTGGGTTAATCACAGATATTTTCGTTAGCGGTTATTATGTAAATAGTCATCCTGCAGTCTCATGGCTCTGAACAGAACTGCAGATCTTACTTCAACAAGGTCATTGCTGCTGACATCAGACATCTAGTGATGTTCAGTGCACTGAACCACTATACAAATAGAAATCCCAGACCCCACAAAACAATCACAGCCCCCAGACCAGACCACCCAAAAAAAGCAGCCTGCAGACCAGACCACTGAAACAAAAATGGACCCCAGACCAGACCCCCCCCCCCCAAAAAAAAAAGCAGCATGCAGACCAGACTGCTGAAATAAAAAACAGACCCCAGACCAGACCACCCCAAAAAAGCAGCATGCAGACCAGACCGCTGAAACAAAAACAGACATCAGACCGCTGAAACATAAACAGACCTCAGACCAGATCACCAAAAACAGACCCTGGACCAAACCCCTTAAACAAATACAAACCCTAGATGAGATGCCTATTAGCAAAACAGACCCTGGACCAGACCCCTTAAACAAATACAGATTCCAGATAACAGCCCTTAAACATATGAAAACTCCAGACTAGACAACCCAAACAAATACAGGGCCCAGATCAGACTTTCTCCCGCCCAGCAAATGCACACTCTAAATACAGATCATAGATCAGATCCCCAAACAAACAGAGACGCCAGACCGGACCCCCTAAACAAATACAGACCACAGACTAGACCTCATAAGCAAATAAAGACCCTAAACTAGAACCCCTAAATGAATACAGACCCCAGACCAGCCACTTTAAACAAATACAGACTCCAGATCAGACCCCTTTACAAATACAGACCCCAGATTAGACCCCTAAACAAATATAGACCCCAGACCAGACCTCCAAAACAAATACAAATACTAGACAACTAACAAATACAGACCCCAGACCACCTTAAGACAAACCCAAAACCAATACCCCTAAACAAATAAAGACCCCAGACTAAACCCCCTAAACATATACAGACTTCAGATAAGACACCCCAAACAATTGCAGACCCTAGCTTAGACCCCCTAAACCAATACAGATCTTTTGAACAAATTCAGATTCCATGTCAAAATCCCTAAACAAAAAAGATACCCCAGAATAGACCCCCTAAACAAATACAGACTCCATATTAGACACCATTAACAAATACAGACTCCAGACCAGACACCGTAAACAAATACAGACCCCAGACCAGATCCCCTAAACAAATACATATTCCAGACCAGACACCTAAACAAATACAGACCCCAGACCAGACCTCTAAACAAATACAGACCAGATACCTAAACAAATACAGACCCCAGAACAGACCCCTAAACAAATACAGACCCCAGAACAGACAGCTTAATGAATACAGACTCCAGACCTGACCTCTAAACAAATACAGACTCCAGACCAGACCCCTAAACAAATATTAACCTCAGACTAGACATCCTAAACACATACAGACACCAGACACTAGAAGGCTGGTGCTGAATTGCAATTATTCCTGACCTGTGGCTCTCCGAAACTACTCTTATCATGCCCTGACAGGATGGGAGTTGTAGTTTTACAACAGCCGGAGAGCCACAATAAGGGGAAAGGTAGAGAAATAATTTTTTTTGTACATATAAGTTTGTCAACACTCGGAGATTTTCAGTTTTTATTACTTACTATTGAAAATATCAGTTTTCTGTCATTGAATGAAAGCATAGCTATTTAAAGGGGCACTCCAGAGGGGGGGGGGAAGTTACAAATCAATTGGTGGCAGAAAGTTATGCAGATTTGTAAATGACTTCTATTTAAAAAATCTTAATCCTTTTAGTACTTATCAGCTGCTGTATGCTCCACAGGAAGTTGTGCTGACACCTCTGTCTGTGTCAGGAACTGTAGAATTAACGTAAAGAAATATGGCTCTACGTAACCAAAGATATAACCCTATCGCAGCTAAACTATTAATAATTGTGAAGATAGGTGCCTTAAAACTTAACTTTAAATATGTATTGATAAAATAAATTAACACCATATAAAATCAGCGTATGTTGTGATAAGGTGGGAAGGAAAGGGTGTATTTTGTTTCCTCACCCTGGAGAATCCTCTCACCTGCTTCTTAAGTAATGAGGCAGCAGGGAAGGGAGGTGTATATAAGATGGAGACTCAGTGTAATCTGGGCTCTCCCTTGGAAACTGTTACGCCTAGCGCTCCGGGTCCCCGCTCCTCCCCGGAGCGCTCACGGCGTCTCTCTCCCCGCAGCGCCCCGGTCAGTCCCGCTGACCGGGAGCGCTGCACTGTCATGGCCGTCGGGGATGCGATTCGCACAGCGGGACGCGCCCGCTCGCGAATCGCATCCCAGGTCACTTACCCGTCCCGGTCCCCTGCTGTCATGTGCTGGCGCGCGCGGCTCCGCTCTCTAGGGTGCGCGCGCGCCAGCTCTCTGAGACTTAAAGGGCCAGTGCACCAATGATTGGTGCCTGGCCCAATTAGCCTTATTGGCTTCCACCTGCTCCCAGACTATATCTGCTCACTGCCCCTGCACTCCCTTGCCGGATCTTGTTGCCTTGTGCCAGTGAAAGCGTTTAGTGTGTCCAAAGCCTGTGTTACCTGAACTTCTGCTATCCATCTTGACTACGAACCTTGCCGCCTGCCCCGACCTTCTGCTACGTCTGACCTTGCCTCTGCCTAGTCCTTCTGTCCCACGCCTTCTCAGCAGTCAGCGAGGTTGAGCCGTTGCTAGTGGATACGACCTGGTTGCTACTGCCGCAGCAAGACCATCCCGCTTTGCGGCGGGCTCTGGTGAACACCAGTAGCCTCTTAGAACCGGTCCACTAGCACGGTCCACGCCAATCCCTCGCTGACACAGAGGATCCACTACCTGTGAGCCGAATCGTGACAGTAGATCCGGCCATGGATCCCGCTGAGGTGCCGCTGCCAAGTCTCGCTGACCTTCCCACGGTGGTCGTTCAGCAATCGCAGCAGATTGCCCAACAAGGACAGCAGCTGTCGCAGTTGACCGCCATGTTACAGCAACTTCTGCCTCTGCTACAGCAGCAACCATCTCCTCCGCCAGCTCCTGCACCTCCTCCGCAGCGAGTGGCCGCTCCTAGCCTCCGCTTCTCCCTGCCGGACAAATTTGATGGGGACTCTAGACTCTGCCGTGGATTTTTGTCTCAATGTTCCCTGCATATGGAGATGTTGTCGGACTTGTTTCCTACAGAACGGTCTAAGGTGGCGTTCGTAGTGAGCCTTCTTTCAGGAAAGGCCTTGTCTTGGGCCACACCGCTCTGGGACCGCAATGATCCTGCCACAGCCACAGTCCAGTCCTTCTTCGCTGAAGTCCGGAGTGTCTTCGAGGAACCAGCCCGAGCTTCTTCTGCCGAGACTGCCCTGCTGAACCTGGTCCAGGGTAATTCTTCAGTGGGCGAGTACGCCATCCAATTTCGTACTCTTGCTTCTGAATTATCATGGAATAATGAGGCTCTCTGCGCGACCTTTAAAAAAGGCCTATCCAGTCGCATCAAGGATGTGCTGGCCGCACGAGAGATTCCTGCCAACCTGCAAGAACTTATCCATTTGGCCACCCGCATTGACATGCGTTTTTCTGAGAGACATCAAGAGCTCTGCCAGGAAAAAGACTTAGATCTCTGGGCACCTCTCCCACAGTCTCCGTTGCAATCTACGCCTGGGCCTCCCGCCGAGGAGGCCATGCAAGTGGATCGGTCTCGCCTGACCCAGGAAGAGAGGAATCGCCGTAGGGAAGAAAATCTTTGTCTGTACTGTGCCAGTACCGAGCATTTCTTGGCGGATTGCCCTATCCGTCCTCCACGTCTGGGAAACGCACGCACGCACCCAGCTCACGTGGGTGTGGCGTCTCTTGGTTCTAAGTCTGCTTCTCCACGTCTCACGGTGCCCGTGCGGATTTCTCCTTCTGCCAACTCCTCCCTCTCAGCCGTGGCCTGCTTGGACTCTGGTGCCTCTGGGAATTTTATTTTGGAGTCTTTTGTGAATAAATTCCGCATCCCGGTGACTCGTCTCGTCAAGCCGCTCTACATTTCCGCGGTCAACGGAGTCAGATTGGATTGCACCGTGCGTTACCGCACAGAACCCCTCCTGATGTGTATTGGACCCCACCACGAAAGGATTGAGTTATTCGTCCTTCCCAACTGTACCTCTGAGGTCCTCCTCGGTCTGCCATGGCTCCGGCTTCATTCTCCCACCCTTGATTGGACCACCGGGGAGATCAAGAACTGGGACTCTGCCTGCCATAGGAAGTGCCTCTCCCCCCCTCCCAGTCCCGTCAGGCAAGCCTCAGTGCCTCCTCATGGCCACCGTCCTGGTGACACACTGCCCCGTGCCAGGCTTCGCCCTCTGCCCTCCCTCCCCATTCCCACTCCTGCTGTACTGCCTGCCGTTGAGGAAACCCTCCATTCTTTCCCGGTGTCCTCATCCCAGGGGAGGCAGTTACCGGACAAAGAAAAGGGGAGACCTAAGGGGGGGGGGGTACTGTTACGCCTAGCGCTCCGGGTCCCCGCTCCTCCCCGGAGCGCTCACGGCGTCTCTCTCCCCGCAGCGCCCCGGTCAGTCCCACTGACCGGGAGCGCTGCACTGTCATGGCTGTCGGGGATGCGATTCGCACAGCGGGACGCGCCCGCTCGCGAATCGCATCCCAGGTCACTTACCCGTCCTGGTCCCCTGCTGTCATGTGCTGGCGCGCGCGGCTCCGCTCTCTAGGGCGCGCGCGCCAGCTCTCTGAGACTTAAAGGGCCAGTGCACCAATGATTGGTGCCTGGCCCAATTAGCCTTATTGGCTTCCACCTGCTCCCAGACTATATCTGCTCACTGCCCCTGCACTCCCTTGCCGGATCTTGTTGCCTTGTGCCAGTGAAAGCGTTTAGTGTGTCCAAAGCCTGTGTTACCTGAACTTCTGCTATCCATCTTGACTACGAACCTTGCCGCCTGCCCTGACCTTCTGCTACGTCTGACCTTGCCTCTGCCTAGTCCTTCTGTCCCACGCCTTCTCAGCAGTCAGCGAGGTTGAGCCGTTGCTAGTGGATACGACCTGGTTGCTACTGCCGCAGCAAGACCATCCCGCTTTGCGGCGGGCTCTGGTGAACACCAGTAGCCTCTTAGAACCGGTCCACTAGCACGGTCCACGCCAATCCCTCGCTGACACAGAGGAACCACTACCTGTGAGCCGAATCGTGACAGAAACAATATGCTGGCTATTAGAGGGGGAGACACACGGGCCCTGTTTAGGTAACACGCAGAAGGTGCTGTGAGTGGTCCAAGTTCGGGTGTGAACTGGTGGTAAAACAGGTTGCAGGTGGCACAGGTTTTAACTGGATGAGGGAAGCTCACCAGTTGATAGACAGGGCATGCTGATATGTGTAGTCAGTGACCAGACGATCTAGGACTTTATTTTGTTCCTGTTTATGTTTTGTTTTACCAGCAACCTGTGGAAATAAAGCTGGCGAGGAGCCCGACTTGTATGAGGAACTGTGGTCTGTGGTGTTATTGTGAGGAACGTTTCCCGTGGCAAGTGACAAGGACGATCCCAGAGCTAATCCCTGAGACAGTTCGTCACAATGTGTATACTATCACCATTAAAGAAAGCAATATAATTGCAGTTTCCACGGTCGGACTCTGACAATATACTGTAGTATTTAAACCACAAACTGAATGTGGGTATTAACCCTTACTACTGATAGAACAACCCAACGCGTTTCTGTCTAGTTAGTAAAGTACACAAACCAGACTTCATCAGCGGTAAATATAAAGCAAAAATAGTTCAGTTTGATTATACTCAATACAGAAACCAGCAGCCTATTGGCCACATCAGGAATAGTTGAGCCAACAAACAATAAAGCTGTGTTTGCTCTTGTCAGGATCCGGATACTGTGAGGATACTGGTGGTGGATCCTCTGTGTCAGTGGGGTGATGACGTGGGCCGTACCAGGGGAACGGAGTCTAAGGGGTTACTGGTTTTCACCAGAGCCCGCCGCAAAGCGGGATGGACTTGCAGCGGCAGGTAACCCCCAGGTCGTTCCACCCGATAGCGACTCAACCCCAACTGACGGCTGAGACAGGCGCGGTACAAGGGATTAGGCAAGAGCAAGGTCAGACGTAGCAGAAGGTCAGGGCAGGCAGCAAGGATCGTAGTCAGGGGCAACGGCAGAGGGTCTGGAACATTGGCTTGGGACATACAAGGAAACGCTTTCACTGGCACAAGGGCAACAAGATCCGGCGATGCTGGGAAGGGGAAGTGAGGTAATATAGACATGGACACAGGTGTGAGCACTAATTGGACCAGGCTCCAATCAGTGGCGCACTGGCCCTTTAAATCGCAGAGAGCCGGCGCGCGCCCTAGGGAACGGGGCCGCACGCTCCCGGACTGAGCCGTCGGGGAACAGGACGGGTAAGGAGACTGGGATGCGAGCCGCGAGCGGGTGCGTCTCGCTACGCGGGTCGCATCCCCGCCGGTGACATCAATGCAGCGTTCCCGGTCAGCGGGTCTGACCGGGGCGCTGCGAGAAGGTGAACGCTGCGAGCGCTGCGGGGAGGAGCGGGGACCCGGAGCGCTCGGCGAAACAGCTCTTAGCAACCAAAATTCTTCCACAAAATAGAGTCAGTGTGCTATTGGTGCAAAACCTGCATACCTATGCACCAAAAGTTATTCCAAAGTAAACCCATAGCAACCATCATGTCACTCATGGCGTTTGTCACAGCCCTTTGATATTATACATTTATACACAGAATCCCGCAGGTATGATAACCAGCTTAATGGACAATGCCTAATATATAGCGGTTGCAGAATGCAAACAATTGTTGACTGTTCCTGATCCTCCACTGTGAAAGGGGTCCAACAGTGTATAGGATAGTGCCAAGATACAGTGCTGCTAGTGTATAATAGGTGCCTGGTATAATCCTGCAGTGGCCGGAGAGCCTGTCCCGTGTCGGGAAGCGCTAAGTTAATACCCACATTCAGTTTGTGGTTTAAATACTACAGTATATTGTCAGAGTCCGACCGTGGGAACTGCAATTATATTGCTTTCTTTAATGGCGATAGTATACACATACACTGATTTTATATGGTGTTAATTTATTTTATCAATACATATTAAAAGTTACGTTTTAAGGCACCTGTCTTCACAATTATTAATGTGTCAGGAACTGTCCAGAGCAGGAGATGTTTGCTATGGAGATTTTCTCCTACTCTGGACAGTTCCTGACATGGACAGAGGTGTCAGCAGAGAGCACTGTGGTCAGACAGGAAATAACTACATGACTTCCTGTGGAGCATGCAGCAGCTGATAAGTACTGGAAGGATTAAGATTTTTATATAGAAGTAATTTACAAATCTGTTTAACTTTCTGGCACCCGTTGATTTGAAAAGGTTTTTTTTTTCCCCATGGAATACCCCTTTAAGCCAAAAGTCTGGAAACCTGTTCCACAAGCACATTAACACAACCTATCACAACAGGGACATGTGATACACTGTAACGAAATGTCACCTGTCACAGAAAAATAGGAAATAATAAGACACGGAGATCTTTTAATTTACCCAGGATGATAATCTCCAGGAAACAGTATATTTGTTGTGACTGAGTCTCCATTTGATACCACAGGGAGGTATTTATAGATATAGCAGAGTTGGGTTTATCACATCGTGTAATAGGTTGTAGAGTCATGTGATCTCTTCCCCAATAGGATTGCAGATAGATTGTATCTAGTGTGTTCTTATAGTGCACAAAATAATCTAATAATTCAACATTAGGTTGTCCTAATTTTCAATTAAATGTTGGATCTATTAGATACATTTATCATTCGGGACATTGTTGTTAGAAGGAGTTGTTGTTGTTGTTTATATATGAATGTAAACTGGTCCACAAAACCAGGGTAGTGAATGAACACTGATGTCTTTAATACGTCAATTATATATGTCCCCATTTATATATATAATGAAGAGACAGTGGGGTGTAATGAAGAGACAGTAGGGTGTAATGAAGAGACAAGGAGTGTAATGAAGAGGCAGGGGTGTAATGAAAAGGCAAGGGTGTGTAATAAAGAGACCAGGGGTGTAATGAAGAGACAGTGGGGTGTAATGAAGAGACAGGGATGTAATGAAGAGACAGGGGTATGTGTAATGAAGAGACAGGGGTATGTGTAATGAAGAGGCAGGGGTGTGTAATGATGAGTTCTGGAGTGTAATGAAAACACAGAGGGTGTAAGGAAGAGACAATGATGTGTAATGAAAAGACAGGGGAAGAGAGAAGAAGAGACAGTGGGGTGTAATGAACAGACACGGTTGTGTAATGAAGAGACAGGGTTGTAATGAGGAGACAGGGGTATGTGTAATGAAGAGGCAGGGGGGTGTAATAAACAGACCAGGAGTGTAATGAAGAGACAGTGTGGTGTAATGAAGAGACAGTGGGGTGTAATGAAGAGACAAGGAAGTAATGAAGAGACAGGGATGTGTAATGAAGAGGATGGGTGTGTAATGAAGAGGAGGGGTGTGTAATGATGAGACAGTGGTGTTAATGAAGAGACAATGATGTGTAATGAAAAGACAAGGAAGTGTAATAAATAGACACGGTTGTGTAATGAAGAGACATGGGTGTATAATGAAGAGACAGAGAGTGTAATGAAGAGACATGGGTGTATAATGAAGAGACAGAGAGTGTAATGAAGAGACAAATGTGTAATAAAGAGGCAAGGGGGTGTAATAAAGAGACAAGGGGGTGTAATAAAGAGACAGCAGGGTATAATGAAGAGACAGGGGTGTAATGAACATATGGGGAAGTGTAATGAGGAGACAAGGGGGTATAATGAAGAAACAGGGGTGTAATGAACATATGGGGAAGTATAATGAAGAGACAAGGGTGTGCAATAAAGAAACAGAAGGTGTAATGAAGAGAAATGGGAGTGTAATGAAGAGTCGAGGGGGTGTAAAGACAGGGGTGTAATGAAGAGAAAGGAGCGTGTAATGAAGAGAAATGGGAGTGTAATGAAGAGTCGAGGGGGTGTAAAGACAGGGGTGTAATGAAGAGAAAGGAGCGTATAATGAAGAGACAGGAGAGTGTAATGAAGAGGCGGGGGGGGGGGGGTAGTGAAGGAGCCATCTGTGTCTGAATGGTGGGCAAGGAAACCGTGGTTGCTGCTCCTACATGTCGGTATGAAACAATCCTCTCTACTGATGGTTTGTCGGTGTTGTCTGGCGCCTGTTCACATGTGTGCACCCCTCATGCCGATTCCATGATTTTAGTGGGACTGGTCGACAGCCCAATACAGTGTTTCCCAACCTGTTGCAAAACTACAACTTCCAGCATGCCCAGACAGCCTTTGGCTGTCCGGGCATGCTGGGAGTTGTAGTTTTGCAACAGCTGGAGGCACACTGATTGGGAAACACTGGCTCTGGATAACCCATTTAATTATTTTGGCAATCATTGTCCCAAAACTCCATCCCTGACCTGCCCGGACAGAGGTCAAACTGTAGACGTTACTACCGCACAGTAATTCATGCATAGAATATAAATATGGCGGTAACTGCTCGGATTTCAGTAATAGTTCAATAGGATAAGTCATCAAAAACAATGACTAATAGTCACCCTTGGAGCGTTGCAGACCCGGCAGCGATGACATACGCTCATTAGTCAGGCGACCGCTGATAAATATTTCACTGCATCTATGGGGCACGTGGATTCCATTACCTGACTGATTGCCAAGGTCCAAAAATATCCTTAACTATTTCCCTGGACTATTGTGTCCTGCTGCATCTCATACTGTACAAAACAAAGTCACCCGGCGGCATTGGCTGCATAGTAGACTGCGAGCGCAAAATTAGTCAGCGACTCCCAAGTGCAGATTTACTGTAACTGTAATGTAAAAGCATAAAATAGATATAGAAATAGATATATGAAAAAAAAAATCTGTTATTTGAATAACTCTAAAGGCTATGAAAAATCATTTTCACATACATTAGTGGTTACTAGAAATTAGTGGGCGGAGCCAAACTTAAGACCTTTGCCAGGCTCGGCTTGCGCCAGCCTGGCAAGGTAGAGACTATAGGGGAAGGGTTGAGGAACACATGGTGTTTTGGCAGGTTATTGAGGGTTATTGCGTTACCGGTTAATATAGAACTTGTTCACCATGAACCAAACTTTTTCGAAGAGTACTGTGAGTCTGGCAAACCGAGCTTTTGAAAAGTTCCCTCAATTCGAGTGGTTACCATAACTTGAGTTAGAAATTATTATTTTTTTTTAAGTTGGGCTAAATTTTAATATATAATCTTCTTTGATTTACAGACTCTCCCTGATATGTGCATTTAGCAACCTGCTCCTAGTTTCCAAGTTCTGAGGTCTGTGTGTCCAGGATGCAGCTGCCTTCTTTATACCACATGTCTCTTTATTACATCCCCTTTCCTTTCATCACACACTCCTGTATTTTTATTACACATCCCTGTTTCTTCATTACACCCCTGTCCCTTCATTACATTACACAACCCTGCCTCTTTATTACACTCCCTGTCCGTTCATCACACACCCTAGTCTCTTCATTACATCCCCTGTTCGTTCATTACACACCCCTGGTCTCTTCGTTACACCCCTGGTCTCTTCATTACACACCCCTGTCTCTTCATTACACTCCCCTGTCTCTTCATTACACACCCTTGTCCATTCATCACACTCCCTTGTCTCTTCATTACACACCCTGTCCGTTCATTACACTCCCCTGTCTCTTCATTACACACCCCTGTCTATTCATTACAATCCCCTGTCTCTTCATTACACACCCCTGTCCGTTCATTTTACTCGCTGTCTCTTCATTACACACCTGTCTCTTCATTACATACCCCTGGTCTCTTCATTACACACCCCTGTCCACTCATTACACTCCCCTGGTCTCTTCATTACACACCCCTGGTCTCTTCATTACACACCCCTGTCCACTCATTACACTCCCCTGGTCTCTTCATTACACACCCCTGGTCTCTTCATTACACCCCCTTGTTACATCCCCTATCCTTTCCTCACACACCCCTGTCTTTTTATTGCACATCTCTGTTTCTTCATTACACCCCTGTCACTTCATTACACTCCCCTGTTTCTTCATTACACACCACTGTCTCTTCTCTTCATTACACAACCCTGCCTCTTTATTACACTCCCTGTCCGTTCATCACACACCCTTGTCTCTTCATTACATCCCCTGTTCGTTCATTACACACCCCTGGTCTCTTCATTACACCCCTGGTCTCTTCATTACACACCCCTGTCTCTTCATTACACTCCCCTGTCTCTTCATTACACACCCTTGTCCGTTCATCACACTCCCTTGTCTCTTCATTACACACCCCTGTCCACTCATTACCCTCCCCTGGTATATTCATTACACACCCCTGTCTATTCATTACACTCCCCTGGTATCTTCATTACACACCCCTGGTCTCTTCATTATACCCCCTTGTCCATTCATTACACTCCCATGTCTCTTTATTACACAGCCCGGTCCATTCATCACACTCCCCTGGTCTCTTCATTACACACCCGTCTCTTCATTACACACCCCTGTCTGTTCATCACACTCCCCTGTCTCTTCATTACACACACATATCTTCATGCATCAACACAGCTTCATTCCCGTTCTGCTTCATCTTCTACAGATCAGACATCTCCTCTTTGTGCTGATGCTGAGTGTGTAAACCGTTTCTTCTGCGGTGTGCTATGAGTTACCTCTTCTTTCTTTATACTGATACACAGTCTGTGTGATTCCCTATCCCCTGTGCATCCCACCATTATGTACAACCTATGTCATTTTCTCTTCCTGAAAACTTAGATGCTCTCCCCGTTCCACTTTCTGATCTACCTTGTAAAAGTCCCCTCCCCCCTCTACTATCACTAAAGCTTAAAGGGGTACTCCGCTGCTCTGCATTTGGAACAAGCTGTTCCGAATTCTCGAGCCGGTGCCGGGAACTCGTGACATCATAGCCTTGCCCCCTCATTACATCACGCCCCGCCCCCTCAATGCAAGTCTCTGGGAGGGGGCGTGACAGCTACCACGCCCCCTCCCATAGACTTGCATTGAGGGGGCAAAGCGTGATGTCATGAGGGGGTGGGGCTATGACAATACGAGCTCCCGGCGTCGGCTCCAGGGTTCAGAACTGTTTGTTCCAAATGCTGAGCAGCGGAGTACTCCTGTAAAGGAAAAGCCCCATGCCACAAAACTCATCCCCTATTTGCAGGATAGGGGATGAGTTTTAGACTGCGGGGGGGGGGGGGATCCGACCACTTTTTTATTTTTTATTCACTATTATTTAGTCCCTATAGGGGACTATTACATCCAATCTTGAAATACTGTTCAGTGCCCTGCTTGTACAGCCTGCTATTGTAGCGTAGCCTTTATAGTCAGAGCTGATGGCACAGATCAGAGTAAGTGACCTCCAGCCATCATCTTAACTCATCTGGACTCCACAACTCCGCTGCACAGGTCCCAATAAAGGACTGGAACCTACTTTTTACAACTTGTAGGTGCCACGATTAACTTTGGCAGACATCGAAGAAGAAATTAGAGTCGGGTGTTTTTATTCAATGGAATGACATTCAGGTGTGAACAGGGATCGAAGAAGTCTATGGAAGTGTATCACGGCACGTACAAAGGAGATTTCTGAGGAGTTGGTGATGATCATCAGGTTGGAAAAGATAACAAAGCCATCGTAATAAGTTTAGATTCCACTTGTCCACAGACAGATTGGCCCTAATTTACTAGTCCGAGACAGAATTGGCGCCTGTATTGAAAAAACCCGACCAACTCTCCATTTTACTGAGAGAACCTGAGAAAGGGGCGTGGCCATTGGGGAAAGAGGGTGCGGTCACTGAAAATGGGGTGTGGTTCTGACATTTAAAAATCCCAACATATTTACTAAGGTTTCCCCAGAAAATGTGGTGGCGTTTAGACATCTTATCCCCACCTCCATTGCGCACAGAAGCGCTTTGACAATGATATACATAACGGGCATAACTCACATAAATATGTAAGCCTCTCTTTACAGCTATTCACTGCACTATTAGACAGTATATCGGTTGAATTAGCTGCCGGTTTCTCTTTAAAGGAGCCTACAAGTAAAGGTCACGGGGGAAAGAGAGACGCTGGTTCTAGTGTCTTCCCCTGGATCCTCAGGCGGGCCTGTGATCACAGCATTATGATGGTGGTCCACAAGGGACCCTTTGGTATGTGCTGTGCAGGCCTGGTATACATAGTACCCAATGGTTAAAGAAACTCAGTCCTTACCCAGTAAGAGCTATTTGAAAACACTGAAGTGGTATAACCGAACAGAATGCTCAGAAGAGAGAGGGGGAGCGCTCAGGTGCAGCACTCTAGCTCAGAAAGTGAGTTCCCAAAAGTGACAACCCCATAAAGCGATGAATATGATTACCTATGATATACCTAGTTGTCACCTGTGAGTTTCCTCGGAATTAGAATTTACTGTAGTTGGTTAAAGGGGTACTTCCTGGAAAACATTTTTATTTATTTTTTTATCAACTGGTGCCAGAAAGTTAAGCAGATTTGTGAATTACTTCAATTTAAAAATCTTAATCCTTCCAGTACTTATCAGCTGCTGTATGTTCCACAGGAAGTTTGAATTTCCTTTCTGTCTGACCACAGTGCTCTCTGCTGACACCTCTGTCCATTTTAGGAACTGTCCAGAGCAGGAGAGGTTTGCTATGGGGATTTTCTCCTACTCTGGACAGTTCTTAAGATGGACAGAGGTGTCAGCAGAGAGCACTGTGGTAAGACAGAAAGGAAATTCAAAAAGAAAAGAACTTCATGTGGAACATACAGCAGCTGATAAGTACTGAAAGGATTAAGATTTTTTAAATTATTATTTAAATGTTTACAACTTTCTGGCACCAGTTGATTTAAAAAAAAAAAAATAATAATAATAATGTTTTCCAGTGGAGTACCCCTTTAATGTTAGATGTTCTCGGTTAGCGGGTCCTCTTTTGTCGGAATCATTTCCTGTACATTATGATATTGATTATTATTTTCTAAAGTAAAATTTCCGTGCTTCTCTTTGACAATGGATAGTATATCACCGGCGTGTAGGGGGTTATCGTTCTTTAAAAATGCATATTATTTAATGGTTAAAGTGGAATGTAGTGAAGCGTCGGCGAGTGTGATCGCTCTCGGGAGAATCCTTATCTCAGACCTTGTGTCTCTCCTTCCATAGTAGCCGCAGAACATTGCGCTCTTCGAGGCGAACCTCATTGCTCCATCACAATTAACCAGATTAATGAACTGATTCTTCACTCTGCATCCTGATTAATTATAATGATGGTCGAGGAACCAATGAGGAAGACAATGTCTTCGGAATAATTGAAGCGCACGCTATAATGCCATCCGCAGCTATCCTAATACAATTATAATAATGAGGTTCAGTCTGAGTATTTTCTTTTCTCTCACATGATGATATATGGGAGCAGAAAATGTTGTAGGACACCATCAAAACATGGACTCAGGACCTGTTCTTAAAGCTTCTTAAAGGGTAGTCTGGGGGAGATTTATCAAAACCTGTGCAGAGGAAAACTTGCCCAGTTGCCCATAGCAACCAATCAGATCGCTGCTTTCATTTTTCACAGGCCTTCATAAAAATGAAAGCAGCAAGCTGATTGGTTGCTATGGGCAACTGGGCAAGTTTTCCTCTGCACAGGTTTTGATAAATCTCTCCCCCCCCCCCCCCCCCCCCCTCTGATTCTAAACATCTTGGGGGAGATTTATCAAAACCTGTGCAGAGGAAAAGTTTCCCAGTTGCCCATAGCAACCAATCAGCTTGCTGCTTTCATTTTTATGAAGGCCTGTGAAAAATGAAAGCAGCGATCTGATTGGTTGCTATGGGCAACTGGGCAAGTTTTCCTCTGCACAGGTTTTGATAAATCTCCCCCCCCTCTGATTCTAAACATCTTGGGGGAGATTTATCAAAACCTGTGCAAAGGCAAAGTTGCCCAGTTGCCCATAGCAACCAATCAGCTTACTTCTTACATTCTTATCAAGGCCTCTGAAAAATGAAAGCAGCGATCTGATTGGTTGCTATGGGCAACTGTGCAACTTAGCCTCTGCACAGGTTTTGATAAATCTCCCCCCTTATCCCCTATCCAAACCATAGGGGATAAGATGTCTGGTTGCAGGGGTCCGGACGCCGGGACCCCCTGATGTCTCTAGCGCTACACTCCGGTAATTGAAAGATTGAGAGAACTTCGAGAGCCTGCACTTTTTTTCTTCTAAATCAGTGGTCTTCAAACTGTGGCCCTCCAGATGTGGCAAAACTACAATTCCCAGCATGCCCGGACAGCCAACGGCTGTCCGGGCATGCTGGGATTTGTAGTTTTTCCACATCTGGAGGGCCACAGTTTGAAGACCGCTGTTCTAAATTCATGAAAACTGGGGTTATAGGGGTACTCCACTGCCCCAGCATTCAGAACATTAAGTTCCCGAACGCCGGGTGTAGGATTCGGGGGGGTCACCGCACCCCTTGTGATATCACACCACGCCCCCTCAATGCAAGTCTATGGGAGGGGGCATAATGTGAGGTCACGAGGGGCGTGACGACCTCTGAAGCCCACACCCAGCGTTCGGGACTAAATGATCCGAATGCTGGGGCAGTAGAGTACCCCTTGCTCTACTAGAGTGCTCCTGCCCCCAGGGATGGTGAAGATATGAAGTTATAAACTAGTCACCGCCGCCGCCGTAAGTAGTCCCCTGGGCGGGGAGCTCTTCTCACCTACTCCCGTTCTTCGGCCGGGAGCGACGCCCCCTCCGCTTGATTGATGGGCCGCGTCATCGTTCCGCTCACTGAACAGACGGAGCAGGGTGATGACGCGGCCCATCAATCAAGCGGAGGGTGGCGTCGCTGCCGGCAGAAGAACGGGAGTAGGTGAGAAGAGCTCCCAGCCAGGTGACTACTTACGGCGGCGGCGGTGACTAGTTTATAACTTCATATCTTCACCATCCCTGGGGGCAGGAGCGTCCCCCGGGAATGGTGAAAATAAAGATTTTACCCTATATAGCGCTTTGCCAAGGGTTATATAGGGTAAATTCTGATAATTGGTTCCCTTTAAAAAGAATCTTCATTTCCAGTGTAAAAATGCTTACCAAAAAAAAAGCAAAAAAAAAAAAAAAAAAAGAATGACTTTATTTCTATATTTTGTGTTCTTTTAAATAAGTTTTGTTTGTGTTCCACATTTGGTATCAATTACTTTTTTTTTTTTTGTTGTTGTTGCTGTGTTTTTGTTATGTACAGGACTTTGTGATCTGATGTCATTGTGTGAGTTCTTTACTCAAATATGTAGTGGTGATTGCTTCCATACACTATTTGTTTTCTATGTGTTTTTAGTTTTTATCAGTTTGTCGCCTATGTTTAATTCTCATTTGGGGGGTTTTATGTTCATTTTAAAGTTTTGGTTTCACTAGTGAAACTAAATGAGTCGGTGAAGTGAATTGGTTCACATGCTTTAGTTTTTTTAAGGCATGATTCCATTTTTTATGCTTTATTTGTGGCATTTTTTGTTGCATTTTCTATCCATAGATGAAAAGAACAACCCAATTATAGGTCCTAAATCTAAAGATCCTAGATCTAAAACTTTTCCTCTATCCTGTCGATAAGGGATACATTTTTGTTCACAATCGTTTTCATTTAAGTGTCCAGAGCTCTCTACATTAAAGGGGTATTCAATCTTCAATTTTTTTTATTTGACTATGCTACAGGGGCTGTAAAGTTAGTTTAGTTCATAATATAGAGTCTGTACCTGTGTATGACAGTGGGCTCACATTCTGTGATTTTCACCCTAATATTTGTTAACAGCATTACAAAATTACTCAGGTCTCAGGTTTTGCCAGGTTGCAGTGGAGCCGAGACATGACATCACTAGTCAGGTGTGCAAAGGGAGCCTGTCCTGCTTCAATGGGTAGAGCGACCGCTGGGTGGAAGAGAGATCATTTTGCAGCAGCTGCAGGCACCCTGGTTAGAAAACACTGGTCTTTTGAATGGGATGCAGCTCATTTGTGTTTCAATGGGTGGTGTGGCTGATGTGTGCGAGGGAGGAAAGTGACCTCACACTTAGAAAACAAGGAACTATGGGATTTGTAGTTTAAGAGAATGAACTTCAACAGGAAATACCCAGTTCACAAAAAGATAACCACAGTGTTATGGTAATCTCACAACATAGCCATTTAGCTCCAAGACAAGCACAGAGCCTTCCTAAGCATGTACTGATATCACCTTATGTACATAACCCCTTTAAGAGTACCCCTAGCCCCTCCTCTCGGTTTTAGTTGTGGTAGAGGGTGTGATGAGGGCAAATGGAATTACCCTAGGGACAGATGGCATTAACCCCTTTTGTTCGTTATGCCAGGACATGGTTTATCCTCAAAACCACCCGAAAATATACCGCTTGATCCTGGGTTAGGCACGGGGCAATAATGACTCTGACGCCAAGTTACGGAACAACGGTAGCTTTACTGGGTTAGACATGTGCAATAGTTTATAAAGCTTAGCCAGGCCCAGGTGACCAGTGACTTCAGAGACCTTAGGGCTTGCTGGGACTTGTAGTGGACTGGGACAATTTTGATGCAGGCCACGCTGACTGAAGACAGGTTGACTGACAGACTATACCCCATTTGTAGTTTACCAGGCTCTGACTTGGACCTGGGGGTAGTGGACTTGTAGACTTGTGGCTGATTGGTTGACTTTAGGCCTCCTCTGGACTCCAGACACACACCTAGGACTTGACTGCACTGGACCTCAGCAAAGACTTAACTGGAACTCAAGAGAGCGAGCTATCTCCTCCCAGGGCTTTTATGGGGGAGACTAGGAGGGGTCCCATAGGTCACCCTTAGGTCACATGGTCACTGACACCTCACTGGGTTACAATCACATGAGAACAGGCTAATCACATGACAACTGTTCCTAAAGGACATCTGTACTGCATGCATTTTACATATTCCTGTGCCCGGGCTGCAAAAATAAACAAAATAAAATTTAACTCACCTTCCTACGTACCCCCGTTGCTCCGGTACCAGCCTCACGGTCCTCCACTGCTGTCCTCTCGCTGCTTCCTGGGGACGGTAACGTCACAGAGCCATCAGCATATAACCGGCCGCAACGACGTCCCGCCTCGGCTGGTGATTGGCTGAGCGCACTGTCATGTAGGGAGCTCGGGCCGGCTCCTTACATGACAGTGCTCTCAGCCAATCACCAGCCGAGGCGGGACATAGCTGCGGGCGGTGATACGCTGAGGGCTCTGTGACGTTACCATCCCCAGGAAGCAGCGAGAGGACCGCAGCGGAGGACCGATCTGATGTCATGCCATGACTAAGGGTAGAATTACCCAAAATGCATAGGCTCTGTGTATTTGTGTACCTGATTTAATGCCTAATAAAGCCTAAGAGCAACGGATCTGCTGTGCTGGACATTTTCCTTTTGTTTGCTTCTATATGTTACTCACTAGGTCATAAAGATGCTTTACATGTCTTTTTGATATGTCCAACTTCTGTATTTGACTCCCACGGTTCTGCTGCTCTCTCATTCTGACATCCACTGCTGAGGAAGAGGAGTGTCCCAGGCATGCGCTGAGTTCGCCTTCACTCACCATGCATTCACTGCATGCACAACATATAAAAGGTTTTTTTGATTCTGACAGTGTCCATTTAAAGAGAATGTATCATGAGGAAATGGCCTATCATTTACATCAAGCTTTTTATGATAAACATGTTTTTTTTAAGGATTTTACGTGCATTTTTTCCCTAATTTCCATGTTACTATCTTTATTATAAAATAATTCTTAAAGGAGTATTCCGGCGCGCACTTTTTTCATTTTATCCCGTCCGGGATGCAAAATAAAAGAAAACACACTTTCTCTTAACTGCCAACGAGCCCCCGGAGCTTCGGTACACTCCGGTACAGTTGTTCGGTCCCCGGGATGTATTCTTCTTACTTCCTGTTAGCCCGGCATGTCACACGGAGCTTCAGCCTATCACCGGCCGCAGCGATGTCCCGCCTCAGCTGGTGATAGGCTGAAGCTCCGTATGACATGCCGGGCTAACAGGAAGTAAGAAGAATACAGCCCGGGGACCGAACACCTGTACCGGACTGTACCGGAGCTCCGGGGGCTCGTTGGCAGGTAAGAGAAAGTGTGTTTTCTTTTATTTTGCAGCCCGGACGGGATAAAATGAAAAAAGTTGGCGCCGGACTACTCCTTTAAATGTTGCTTCCATTCTGGGGCCACTAGGCTTTAAACCAAGCTGAGACTTACATAGTAACATAGTAAGATTGAGTCCATCGAGTTCAACCTAGACTCAGTGGATGGCAATACCCCCCACCACCACCACCATGCCAATTGCCCCATGACAGAAGAAAAACTCCTTACCGAACAATATGGCATTAGGTTTAAATGATTTTTATTGAGTTTTTTTTAAAGAAATTACAACATGAAGAAATTCAGGCCATTACAATTTCATGGCCCTACAAGAAGTAACATAGAACTACAATAAAAGGGTAGAAATATAATAGTTGTGTACAAATATGGAAGTATCACTCAGTAAGGTCATACATTTTGTCAGTGATTATAAGTCACTATGAAGTGTTGTGTATTAATAATCATACACAAGCACTATTAAGCATAGTAAAGAGTAATGATAAATGGTGGAAGAGGCTTTGCACATGAGCCCCAGGTATTATTATTCATACCTAATTAAATAAATCCCTGGATCAATGTTCCATCCCCATAAATCTACTATCCATAACCTGTAATATTATATTTTTCCAGAAAAGAATCCAGGAAAGGTGACATCAGTATATAGATAAGACAATAGATGATGTTCACAGCTCAGCCTTCCCCTCCCGTGTAGAATGACCTCTGCAAAGGCACAGAGCGTGCTTGCAAATTTCCATCATAAAAAGAATAGGATCTGAGACATCCTGTCCTGTCTGTGATGATAAGGAGGAGGCTGCTGGGAAGTGATCGGTAGAAGTTATGGGGCTCAAACTACTGATAGATTCTCTTCTATGGTCTGGGACTCCAAATAACAATTTGTAACAGTGCTTTCAGCTACATATAGCTACATATGCTATTTATAATACTAAAGTCTTTTTTCAGGGGCCATTGGGTACCCATTGAACCCCCTTGTTACGCCTAGCGCTCCGGGTCCCCGCTCCTCCCCGGAGCGCTCACGGCGTCTTTCTCCCTGCAGCTCCCCGGTCAGTCCCGCTGACCGGGAGCGCTGCACTGTCATGGCCGTCGGGGATGCGATTCGCACAGCGGGACGCGCCCGCTCGCGAATCGCATCCCAGGTCACTTACCCGTCCCGGTCCCCTGCTGTCATGTGCTGGCGTGCGCGGCTCCGCTCTCTAGGGCGCGCGCGCGCCAGCTCTCTGAGACTTAAAGGGCCAGTGCACCAATGATTGGTGCCTGGCCCAATTAGCTTAATTGGCTTCCTCCTGCTCCCTGGCTATATCTGATCTCCTCCCATGCACTCCCTTGCCGGATCTTGTTGCCTTGTGCCAGTGAAAGCGTTTAGTGTGTCCAAAGCCTGTGTACCTGAACTTCTGCTATCCATCCTGACTACGAATCTTGCCGCCTACCCCCGACCTTCTGCTACGTCTGACCTTGCCTCTGCCTAGTCCTTCTTTCCCACGCCTTCTCAGCAGTCAGCGAGGTAGAGCCGTTGCTAGTGGATACGACCTGGTTGCTACTGCCGCAGCAAGACCATCCCGCTTTGCGGCGGGCTCTGGTGAACACCAGTAGCCTCTTAGAACTGGTCCACTAGCACGGTCCACGCCAATCCCTCGCTGACACAGAGGATCCACTACCTGGAAGCCGAACCGTGACAGTAGATCCAGGCCATGGATCCCGCTGAGGTGCCGCTGCCAAGTCTCGCTGACCTTACCACGGTGGTCGCTCAGCAATCGCAGCAAATTGCCCAACAAGGACAGCAGCTGTCGCAGTTGACCGCCACGTTACAGCAACTTCTGCCTCTGCTACAGCAGCAACCATCTCCTCCGCCAGCTCCTGCACCTCCTCCGCAGCGAGTGGCCGCTCCTAGCCTCCGCTTGTCCCTGCCGGACAAATTTGATGGGGACTCTAAACTCTGCCGTGGATTTTTGTCTCAGTGTTCCCTGCATATGGAGATGTTGTCGGACTTGTTTCCTTCAGAACGGTCTAAGGTGGCGTTCGTAGTAAGCCTTCTCTCAGGAAAGGCCTTGTCTTGGGCCACACCGCTCTGGGACCGCAATGATCCTGCCACAGCCACAGTCCAGGCCTTCTTCGCTGAACTCCGGAGTGTCTTCGAGGAGCCAGCCCGAGCTTCTTCTGCCGAGACTGCCCTGTTGAACCTGGTCCAGGGTGATTCTTCAGTGGGCGAGTACGCCATCCAATTTCGTACCCTTGCTTCCGAGTTATCATGGAATAACGAGGCTCTCTGCGCGACCTTTAAAAAAGGCCTATCCAGTCGCATCAAGGATGTGCTGGCCGCACGAGAGATTCCTGCCAACCTGCAAGAACTCATCCATTTGGCTACCCGCATTGACATGCGTTTTTCTGAGCGACACCAAGAGCTCCGCCAGGAAAAAGACTTAGATCTCTGGGCACCTCTCCCACAGTATCCGTTGCAATCTACGCCTGGGCCTCCCGCCGAGGAGGCCATGCAAGTGGATAGGTCTCGCCTGACCCAGGAAGAGAGGAATCGCCGTAGGGAAGAAAATCTCTGTCTTTACTGTGCCAGTGCCGAGCATTTCTTGGTGGATTGCCCTATCCGTCCTCCACGCACGCACCCAGCTCACGTCGGTGTGGCGTCTCTTGGTTCCAAGTCTGCTCCTCCACGTCTCACGGTGCCCGTGCGGATTTCTTCTTCAGCCAACTCCCCCTTCTCAGCCGTGGCCTGCTTGGACTCTGGTGCCTCTGGGAATTTTATTTTGGAGTCCTTTGTTAATAAATTCCGCATCCCGGTGACCCGTCTCGTCAAGCCGCTCTACATTTCCGCGGTCAACGGAGCCAGATTGGATTGCACCGTGCATTACCGCACAGAACCCCTCCTGATGTCTATCGGACCCCACCACGAAAGGATTGAGTTCTTCATTCTCCCCAACTGTACCTCTGAGGTCCTCCTCGGTCTGCCATGGCTCCGGCTTCATTCCCCCACCCTTGATTGGACCACCGGGGAGATCAAGAACTGGGACTCTGCCTGCCACAGGAAGTGCCTCTCCCCCCCTCCTAGTCCCATCAGGCAAGCCTCTGTGTCCCCTCATGGCTCCCGTCCTTGTGTCTCCCTGCCCCGTGCCAAGCTTCACCCTCTGCCCTCCCTCCCCATTCCTACTCCTGCTGTACTGCCTGCCATTGAGGAAACCATCCATTCCTTCCCGGTGTCCTCATCCCAGGGGAGGCAGTCACCGGACAAAAAAAAGGGGAGACCTAAGGGGGGGGGTACTGTTACGCCTAGCGCTCCGGGTCCCCGCTCCTCCCCGGAGCGCTCACGGCGTCTTTCTCCCTGCAGCTCCCCGGTCAGTCCCGCTGACCGGGAGCGCTGCACTGTCATGGCCCGTCGGGGATGCGATTCGCACAGCGGGACGCGCCCGCTCGCGAATCGCATCCCAGGTCACTTACCCGTCCCGGTCCCCTGCTGTCATGTGCTGGCGCGCGCGGCTCCGCTCTCTAGGGCGCGCGCGCGCCAGCTCTCTGAGACTTAAAGGGCCAGTGCACCAATGATTGGTGCCTGGCCCAATTAGCTTAATTGGCTTCCTCCTGCTCCCTGGCTATATCTGATCTCCTCCCATGCACTCCCTTGCCGGATCTTGTTGCCTTGTGCCAGTGAAAGCGTTTAGTGTGTCCAAAGCCTGTGTACCTGAACTTCTGCTATCCATCCTGACTACGAATCTTGCCGCCTGCCCCCGACCTTCTGCTACGTCTGACCTTGCCTCTGCCTAGTCCTTCTTTCCCACGCCTTCTCAGCAGTCAGCGAGGTAGAGCCGTTGCTAGTGGATACGACCTGGTTGCTACTGCCGCAGCAAGACCATCCCGCTTTGCGGCGGGCTCTGGTGAACACCAGTAGCCTCTTAGAACCGATCCACTAGCACGGTCCACGCCAATCCCTCGCTGACACAGAGGATCCACTACCTGGAAGCCGAATCGTGACACCCCTATAACTTCTACCTCGAGTGGCCAATTTTGCTACAAGGATTCTGCTATTTTTCCCTTTCTCCATTACCTCCTATCCCGGCCTTGCTATTAGGTAAACATGGACTCTTCCTGCAGATTAACCTTCCCCTCTATAATTAGCGGCTCGTTGTACTAATGCCGTCAGTAATTGCAGCTTTGATACAGACGATCTGTTTAATTGTAGAGTTAGATTTGTAACAAATATTACGTTGCGGTATAATAGGCTGAATCTCGTGTGTCGATGGCGGCGTTGTAGGCATAATGACTGTCGCCTTATTTCACACTCCTTTCTATGACTCTTTAGTATTCCTGATCATGAGTTTTGTTACAAGGTGTAAGTATTAAAACCGTCACTTAGGGGTCGTGGTTCCTTCTCCAGCAGTGCGATTCACTGTAGAGGATGACCGAATGAGACACTTTGTTCTATTTCTCTTAATTATATTCAGTTTCTGGCATCATTTATGGTCATTAGGGTCCAAGCTGGGATAAATTGATATGAGATAGATACAGATAGATATGAGATAGATAGATATAGATAGATAGATAGATAGATATGAGATAGATAGATATAGATAGATAGATAGATAGATAGATAGATATGAGATAGATAGATAGATATGAGACAGATAGATAGATAGATATACAGCAACAGAAGAATGCAGCAGCACACTGCCAGCACAAGGATATAGGTGCAACATGAATATGCAGATAAAACATGGAGAGCTATACAGCTATGGTGTAATAGATGCAAATGTGAAACTATGAAATAGTGAGGCACTTAGCTCGCAAATTTGTCTCCGCCGACGGTCAAATAGCTTGGACCGTCCCACCGCGATAAGGTAGCCTCCTGGGACGGACCCTACACTGTGAATATGCCTCTGTGTGAACAGTTCAGTAAGTATGGCAGGGTCTGGAACATCCAAGACACCTTATATACACCTGATAAAGGTGGGTGGGGTGCAAGGCCAACATGGAGGTAGCCCCTCCCCCGTATGTGCAATACAGACAAAGAATAAGTCAGCCAGCACTTTAGTTGATACCAAACTATTATATGGACCTGGCCTACAGGTGCACGCTACTAGGCTAGATATACAGCAACAGAAGAATGCAGCAGCACACTGCCAGCACAAGGATATAGGTGAAACATGAAAATGCAGATAAAACATGGAGAGCTATACAGCTATGGTGTAATAGATGCAAATGTGTGTATCAGGTGTGTATATAAGGTGTCTTGGATGTTCCAGACCCTGCCATGCTTACTGAACTGTTCACACAGAGGTATATTCACAGTGTAGGGTCCGTCCCAAGGAGGCCACCTTATCGCGGTGGGACGGTCCAAGCTATTTGACCGCCGGCGGAGACAAATTTGCGAGCTAAGTGCCTCACTATTTCATTGTTTCACATTTGCATCTATTACACCATAGCTGTATAGCTCTCCATGTTTTATCTGCATATTCATGTTGCACCTATATCCTTGTGCTGACAGTGTGCTGCTGTATTCTTCTGTTGCTGTATATCTAGCCTAGTAGCGTGCACCTGTAGGCCAGGTCCATATAATAGTTTGGTATCAACTAAAGTGCTGGCTGACTTATTCTTTGTCTAGATAGACAGATAGATAGATATGAGATAGATATGAGATAGATAGATAGATAGATATGAGATAGATAGATATTAGATAGATAGATAGATAGATATGAGATAGATATGAGATAGATAGATATATGAGATAGATAGATATGAGAGATAGGATAGATATGAAAGAGATAGATAGATATGAGATAGATAGAAATGAGATAGATAGATAGATATGAGATAGATAGATATGAGATAGATAGATAGATAGATATGAGATAGATAGATAGATAGATAGATAGATATGAGATAGATAGATATGAGATAGATAGATAGATAGATATGAGATAGATAGATAGATAGATATGAGATAGATAGATAGATAGATAGATAGATAGATAGACATCATAAATATATAAGGTTTGGCTTCATGGCAACATGTTATTAGAATGTAGTTTTTTTGTTTTGTTTTTATTTGATTTTTTATTTGTTTTTTTTTTACCCAAGTCCTTTCCTTCCACTGTGTTTCCCAAAAAGGACAGACATGTGTACATTATTGCAATGAGAATGAAGTAAAAAGCCTCTATATCAGGCACTGCTTTGCTTTGAAAAGAAAGTTGAATCCTTAGATGGTATTTGTTTATTGAAGAGTATAATAATAAAACAATAAAGTGTTTTGGGGGTTTAGTCCTCCTTCTTCAGATTGTCAGAAGGACTGCATGAAGTCCTTATGACAATCTGAAGAAGGGGAACTAAACCCCCGAAACACGTTTTTATTTTTTTATTAGGCATTGGAATACCATCTACAGATTCAACATTCTTATTGGAGTGAAGCAGCGCCTGATATAGAGGCCTTTTACTTCATTCTCATCATAGTTGGACAGGACAGGTAGTCGCCATCTCCTGGAACCTCATGGGCTGAGCAGCTATCACCTCTTCAACTTGCTACCCCACTAGTTGGGGAAATAGGCACCATTTTTCTTTGGTCAAGGTGAGAGGCCATCTTGACTACCCATTCTCCATTTGTGACCTCTGAACAGGGTCAGTAACACCAGGGATAGTATACGAGATGCTGCCCTCTGGTCTTCCTTTGTTTCCTCTCTACATGTGTACACTATTGGCTGCCTATAAAGTATACAGATGTTGTAGTAGGATGTGTTTGCATGACAGCAACAGAAGTGTTTGGGCAGAAAAAAAAGTCCATATATTACTATAGCCTCCAGTCTACTATAGTCTGGTCTGGCTGTCAATCCCTAATTATGTTTCAGGAGGTTGAGAAGTGACCTACAGAGAAGGTACCTCTAATATCTGCCCTATAAGACACCCTAGCCTTGCCTGGCAATCTCTCAAGGCCTAGACCTAGTATACTCTTCCAAAAGAGATGTCCCTTTTCCAGACACTAAAAAGTGACAAGGGCACTTGCATATAGTCGGCAGTGTTATTATCATGTCTCGCTAGGCCTTCTACAGTACAATAGAGTTTTCATCAACTTGCCCATCCATTCTCAATGACAATGAGTCTCTGATGTCCATTGCCTTAATTGATAATGAGATGACTCTGCTTACTTTGACTCTGTCTAAACAGCAAAGCTCATTTATTGTGTGAGCTGCAGAAAACAGGGAAAAGATAGCCTATTGTGTGAAAATAAACATATGATATGTAAAAATTATATCCATCATTATCAACTTAACCTACAAGGGGGACATTGGGTCAGGTCAGGTAACAGACCATAATTAGTGCATTTTAGCATCTGATACAAAACTCCTTAGGGACTCAGCCCATTTTCACCTTAAAGGGGTATTCCAGGAAAAATAAAATGTTTTTATATCAACTGGCTCCAGAAAGTTAAACAGATTTGTAAATTACTTCTATTAAAAAAACTCTTGATCCTTCCAATAATTTTCAGCTGCTGAAGTTGAGTTGTTATTTTCTGTCTGGCAAACAGTGCTCTCTGCTGACAACCTGTCTGTCTGTCTCAGGAACTGCACAAGAGCAGAATAGGTTTTCTATGGGGATTTGCTTCTACTCTGGACAGTTCCCGAGACAGGTGTCATCAGAGAGCGCTTAGACAGGAAAAGAACAACTCAACTTCAGCAGCTCATATGTACTGAAAGGATTAAGATTTTTTTTATAGAAGTTATTTACAAATCTGTTTAACTTTCTGGAGCCAGTTGATATTAAAAAAAAAGTTTTTTCCTGGATAACCCCTTTTTTGCACATCTGACCACTGTCACTTTATGCATTAATAACTCTGGAGATGCTTTTACCTTTTTATTCTGATTCTGATCAGCAAAGTGAA